>NW_020451271.1:1049321-1161483 GCF_003343035.1 Apteryx rowi
CCGCCCGCGGGGGGCCAGCGCCTGCGGGAGGGCGGCTGGCGGCGACCAGTTTCCAGCCCTCGCAGCGAGGCCCCGCGGGAGGGTTGGGACCCCTGGCCCTCGCGGCGACCCCCTCGCGCAGGCCGCAGCCGGGCCGGTGGCTTCGGCCCCTCCTGCAGCCTGAGCGGCCGCAGGAAAGTCTGTCCCCAGCAAGAGAGTCTCTCCCCGCCGTTTCCAGGGCACGGGAGGGCTCCCCGGGCCCCTCCGCCAGCCACAGCGTAGGGAGCTAGGGAGGTTTGCTCTGTCCCGGGCAGAAAGGGCAGGAGGGGCCTCTGCTGTAGGTCTCTCCCCTGGGCAGCGACCCGAGGGCACTGGGAGCCCGGCGCCGATGGCTGCAATCCCCCAGGGCAACACAGAAAGGCAGTGGAGGCAGCCAGAGCTGCTGCTGCTGCTGCACTGAGTGGAAGTGCCCTTTACTCGTCATCCTTGCTCACGTCAAGGTAGCGGCGAGACCTCCCTGCCTTCCCGTGTCCAGAGAGGATAAAATAATGCCCTGATCCTGTGCTGTGCCTTCACAAGCTTTGATCTGGGCCTGGGCCTTGTCGTGCCCCAGTGTTCGCACACGCAGCAGCAGTGGTGCCTGCACGGCCGCAATGAGAGTGGAAATGAACATCTGTGTTGAACTGAGATGGAAGGGGAGGAAGGAATAAGCTGGAAATTCATTAATGAAGCAGGAGAGTACTGATTCATGAGCCATACGCAAGGTGGAAAGAAAATAGGACAAAAGAAGCAGAAAGTACTGAGGGATTTTGTTGGGTTTGGGGTTTTTTGGGGGAGGGGGTTAAGATTAGAACAGAAACCCAAATTTCTTTCTGCAGGATCATTACTTACCATCTTCAGCACTGATGATCAAAAGGAGTATACTAGCAAAAGGAGATACTTGGGAGCATCTACCCAGACAAACTACAACCATGGTACAGTTCATTGTAGCAAAGGTGCAACTTAGCTTATGAGCAAGGGTGACACTCCAAACTGACCTTTTTCCTCATAGTTGATACTTTGTATCAGTACAACAGGAACACTCCGATTTTCTGACATGTATTTTTGGCACATAAGAATTTCAAGTTGTACATACATAACTGTCTCCCGTACCAAACTGACTTTATCATTAAGTAATTTTATCCCCAAACCATTTCTTAAACACACACTAGTTGTATCTATTAGTGTCAGTCCCTTTGAATCACTGCTCCGCCACATGGGAAAAAAGCATTCCCCCTAAACCTAAATCATGTTTGATTCTGGTCTGTAAACCTGGCCGTAAATTCATTTTCTTCTCCAAGCATGATCCCACATTTTGAAAAAAAAACAGTCTTGGGAGGCTGGGTTCATTCCATTGCTTCTTGAAGCACAGTACTTCATTCATGCCCTCTGTTAAGTCCTTTCCCGCGGTAGCTTTCCTGTGGGACATCTGTGCTAGATTTTCACACTTATGAACGGCAACATAATCAGACCTGTGACTTCCTGTTTTATAATAAATACTTAACACTAGTTTTCATGGTTCCATTCACAGCTGTAATTAAGAACTAAGCTAGTTATATTCTACTCATGTTTGTTGCCCTTCCTTTTAACCTTTCCGTTCTTTCCATTCCTTTCTGCAAAATCAGGCACAGCAGGTAAAGCCTTACTGAATAGTTGGCATTTCTTTATTCCCTTATGTCTGCTCATTTGTTTTCTGTGAAAACATCCTGAGTTTTTTTCCGTAGTTGCTGTCAGGCATAGCTTGATCTAATCAGCAAATTAGATTCTGCTGAAGATTCTTAAATTTTATTTGACAGTAAAGTGTGTATGGAGCTAAGACGTTGAAAGGTGTCTCTACCATGAAACCAAGCAAGGGACAGAGATCTTCCACAGCTCTACCCACAAATGCAGATATTGACCTGAACAATCTCTGCACAAACCAATTCATTTATTCATGCACCCAACTTTAAATTATAGTATTGAGTCTTTCAGAATTAAGTGGAGTATTGGCATGATCTAAGCCTTGCTCAAGATCAGTGGGATTTGGTCTCATTTAATGATGCAGACACTCTTAAAGCGTTGCACTCTTTGTTAATCCATTTTTGTACCTACATATGCTGAAAGTGCCCTATGCACTGCCTTTTGCCACATATTGGTGTAATATGCAATCACCTGGAAAAGAACACTATTCTAATGTTGAGTTCTGTTAACTGATACAGTTGTCCCAAGGCATCCACTTCCTCCTTGGAGTTCTTCCCTCTTTAAGTGCTCACTTTCTTTTCTTAAACTGACCTTACAGCGATCTTCAGAAACTATTATTGTTAGATGTCTAAAGCCAATAATTTGATTTTGTGCAGAAGCTACAAGGGTTGATTTACTATAAAAAAAGAAGAAAGTATCTGCATTTGTCCATTAAAGTACAGGCTTATATATAATCAAATTAAAAATCTCTCAGCACTTTTTAAAAGAAACTAGTTCATTACAAGGAAAGGCTCCACTGAGCAGTGTGTTTTTGGAATAATATCATTTGCCAATCATTTTTTTCTTCAGCTGAAGTGATGTATTACAGAAAGGAAAAGGATGGTCAAGTAGTATAAATAGTCCAAGATGACAAGGTAGAGAGAAAACATTTTCAATAAAGAGACCATTTATAATAATGAGAAGCCATTTACAGTGAAAAACTCCATATGTTTGCAAGTCAGGTTTACATTGGCACATCCTGTCCTGCAAACATTGCAAGATATGTCAGCTGGATTACCATTTCCCTTTAAATCCACAGCAAAGTGTGGTTTCAGTGCCCTTGTATGTTTTATGGTCTGTGAGTGTAGATTTGTGCTTCTTGAGCTTACCAGCTAATAGGACAGAAATCTGGATCTGCACATAATTCACATGTTTAACCTTACAGCAAATATGGTTTCTTCAAAATTAAAAGATCTACACGTAGACCTGAAAGTACACAAGTCTTTCTACAGTGAAGGTATAAAACTCGTATGTGTAAAATTGCATCTGTAAGAGTGCACAAAAGATGAAAGGAAAATGCTAACAGATTAATATTTCTAAATTAATGAGCATAATTGGTATATATTCTCCAAGTATTCAGATGTGTAAAACATTATGACTGCCCATGAGAATTCACACATACATCCAGAAGACAATAAATCTAGGACAGGATAGCTTTTAGTTCTTAAAAAAAAAAAAAAAAAAAGAACAGGGAATAGGAAACCACTTCTCAGGACTAAAAAGAAACATAGACAAAATGGAAGTGAGAAATGATAAATAATACAGTGTAATTAAGGAGAACACTAAAAAAATTAGAGAATAATCTAGTGTTGTCTCCTGGAACTTATCTTTTCCCAGCAGGTTTTAGCTCTCAATTTGTAGTAAAAAATCTGTAAAGAATGATAAAAAGTGGAGAAGACAACAGGAATTGCTGATGAAGTAAAATAACTACAAATGTAAAGTGGAAATCTGCAGACAATAGATGAGTAGAAAGGAAGTGAGTTCTTTCCGCTACTAGGCTAAGAGGAAAAGATGGATAACAGATGAAATAGGGTCCCTGTGAAACACAGAGTGAGAAATAATAAAGGACCCTGATATGGCAAAACTCCTACATAAATACCTCTTTATTTCTTTAGGAAGGAAGCAGAAATAAAGATACACCCAGACCCAAATTCAAGGGAGAAACTGGGACATGCAGAGGGAAAATCTGCAATAAGGAGATGATAAAAATTTATTTACCTAACTGTAATCATTTCAAGTCTTTAACATAAGCTTGGGTAAATTAGGTAAATACATTTTTGTTTATTTATTTTTCAAAAAGAAGCACTGAATAAGAGATCAGGGAAAGACAAGATACTGCTCTACTGTTTAAAATAAATGGAGAGAATGAGGTAAATAGTGAGCCTGAGTGGTTTTTCACTTGAGGAGCAAGAGCAGATGTTGGCTTAAAGGTGTTGGCTTTTCATCTTTGAAGCACATGAAAAAGGGGAAGCACTGAACAGTGAATGGCCAGGGAATAACAGCGCATTTGGTTCGGTAAAGGGATGGCAAAAGGAGAGTCAGTTCTTCATTTGTTCTACTGACTTTTGCTTATCAATATGTAAACATCTATAAATGACAGAGTGCTCACATGCCCAGTCCCAGTAAAGCTCATAAATCATACATTTAAAGTGTAATCTGGCCTCCTATATATCACGAGCTATTACATTTCACACAGTTACTTGTGTATTAAGTTAATTATTTGGCTATAAATAAATAATAACTTGTGTTTCACTAAAGCCCATTTTTGCAGAAATGCATGCAACCTTGATCTGAAGACAGCAGGAACTGAAGAACTCATTACTTTCCTTTGACAGTTTGTTCCAGTGGTTAATTACCTTCACTGTTAACTAATGGGCACCCAGTTCTAGCTTGAATTTCTCTGGCTTCAACTTCGAGTCATTGGTTCATGTTATGCCTGTTGGCCTTGATTAAAGAACCTTTATTACTTCGTATTTTCTCTCTAATATACTCATCCACTTTAGTCCAATCACCTCTTTGTAGTCTAAATGAGAGGAGCTCATTAACACTCCCTAGAGGGTTAAGACCAGGATATGTATAATTTTTTTTAGCTTTTTTTCTGCACATTTTCCAGTTTTTCCACATGAAAAATACAGATATGAGAATTCTGCAGTGTAGCTCTTGTTTTCCTTCCAGGACCTCATTCATTTATTTTTTATGTGCATGTTGACCACTCACATTAGTCTTTTTTTTTGCCGTGGAGTCAGACATTGGAGCTCGTGTTTTGCTGCTGTTTAGTGTACACATTAAATACACACACTTTTTCTGGGGTTGGGGTATCCAGGAGACAGTTTACAGAATGTAACACAGCCTGCATTATCATTTTACATTTAGTTAACCTAAAATGCCATTCATTTGAATGAGGGCTAGTCATATATAAAGTGTTTATTTTTAATCAGAATCTCATACAGTACTAAATCATATGCCTTACAAAAATCTATAATGTAATTACATTTCAGTTTGTTTGACAAGGCATACTTTCTATAAAACCACTGTTACTAGTATTAATTATATTCCTCTCCATCAAGGCTTTATGACTCTAATCCCATATCAATGTTTCTAATATTTTTCCTGGAATTATTGTCAGGCTAATCAGACAGTACTTACCTGGATTTTCTGACTTCTCTTTTTTCCTTTAACATTCGCATAATGTTAAAATTCTTTAAGTCTTGTAACATTTCCCTGGATTTTTGAAAAAATTGACATAAAAAGACTGTTCAGCCAACTCATAGGTGCAAGTTACATGGATTAAATCCAGATTTAAAAAGTCTAGGTTTTATGATACTGCATAATATCACCTAGCTGTTAATGAACTGCAGAATTCTTTACCTACATGTGATGTAAGCAGATTGGACTCCTTTCTCCCAAAACATGGAATGGAAATATTCTTTGATTGTTTTTAGTTTTTCTGTATTATCATTAACATTTCCACAGTCTCCAGCTAGTAATTGACTTGAGGCTTCTTTCTTACTAATGTAATAAGAAAATTGTTACTTACTTGTTTGAAACCTAGCTATGGATTTTTTCCTGAGATGTTGATATCAATTTTTCATACTCCACAATTTCTATTTCATATCAATATTTGTTTCCCCGTTTTTCCACTTACTATATTCTTTATTTCTAATATTTTTTTTCCTTTCACCACTGAACCAGTACTGGCTATTAAGTACAATGTTCTTTTTTTCACTTGTAGGGTTGTGACACTTTGACATATTTTATAGGAATTAAAAGCTCCCTATTTTCATTCAATTTGTCTGCCTTTTTCTGCTCAGATCATGTTGCTTGTAATCTTAGCAACAGAAAATGAACCATTTGATTTCAAAGTAAGCAGGAAACAAAAAGATATGAAAAGCAGTTTGCAGTTTCAAAGTCCAGTGGTCAACTGTAGATAATCATTATGAAGGAGAAATTATTTAAAGGGAGACCAGGTAGTAAACGGTAGAGAACAGTATGAGATAACACTGTAATGCTACTAGAAAGTTTCCCTAGCCACATCCCCAGTTTTGCAATTCAAAACAGTTCAACTGTAACCAAGGAGCAGGAGAGGCTTCTATTCAGATTTAGCTTTTATTGTTCACTGTTTTGATTTGGAGAACTAGGGAAAAGCAACTGGTTTTATTCTAATTTAAATGATTGGGATAGAAACATCAGATATCCTGAACACTGATCTCTTGAATTAGTACTTTTCCAGGGTGATAATACCATTCAAAATTATGTAGCAATACTTGCCTTGGAATAGAGGTGTTGTGAAAGGAATCTCAAAGGGATTTACCTTATCATACCAAAGCTCCAAAACCTGAGCTCTCACATATGCCCAGAAATGTTCACATTCAGAAGTGCAGAGAGACTTCTAACCTTCCAAGCCACTGAGCAACTTCAAACAGCTGCCATTAGAAGAAAATCCCCTCACATATATTGTATATGAAATCTATGCCCAAATCACACCAGATTCTCATGCAGTAAGTTATCCAGTGGCTCTAATATTGTATCAGTCTTGCAATACATCAGTATACAGCAGTTTTACACCAGTCAAAAGAAGGGTTTGATATAATTTTATTTTATTTTTTCCTGTAAGATTTTGTATTTCACAATCTCCACCCAGTTGTTTCAGAATCTGAAAACAGGCATTTTCTGTTTTCTACTGAAACACAGGAGTCTTAAATATCTCTTCAGCTGCTTCCTAGTGTTTGTTCCACAGGAAGGGAGTTAGTTCGTAGCATAGTGTGCATTGTTGTATCTGCATCAGCAAAGCAGATAAGGGCAGCCTCTCTTCATCTGCAAAAGGGGCAGAGGAAGAGCACCAGGAGACAGTGAAGTAGTTAAGGGTTATTATGAAGGATTCAGGGAACAAGAGGACAGTCAGGTAAGCAGAAAAGGTCACCTGCTATTTATGCTCCCAGGCTGCTTCTTGTTCCCCAGATTCTTCAGTGGCATGTAAACACTTTCTCTGAAATAGCTTATTTTTGTTTCCCAGCTGTGGCGTGGTGTTTCTCCTACAGAACAGAAATTCTCCTAAATTCTGTTGTTATTCTTGCTTAGCACTTAACACCTGACTTTGGCACTGAAATACTCTGTCTCGTGTATGCTGAACGTTCAAACATCCAATATTCCTTTTGCACAGAAGGGATGGCCCATCCCTGGCTGTTTTACCTGACACTCTTTTGGGCTAGAATCATATAGAGTCAGTGGGACTTTTTGCTGGAAAATTTGATGTTCCACAGAATTTGGCTATTTTTGCTAAACAATAGTTTAGTCAGGAGAGACCCTGTCATATGAAAGAGCATGTTCCTTGTGAGCATTCTGAGTCCCCATGCTATTTTGATTTTGGCAAATCTCACCTTGGAATTCAGAGAAGCAGAAGATAAATTTCAGATTGAAAGGCATCGTTTATAGTTTCATGGGACATTTGCTGGACTGTCCCACACTGGCCATAAATAGAATGCCCGCAGCGACAAAACTGATGGCACTAGATCAAAGCATCTACAAAGCTTCTAAAAGTAAGATTCCTTTGTGAGCTTCCCATTAGTATTTTCTCCCCTACATTTATACTTCTTTTAGTGGTTTTGTTCAGAGCTGAGCTTTTGGTATTGAGTCACTGACACTCAGCTTTGCCAAGTTGCAAATTATGAACTAAAAGTGTGGAAATGCAAACTAAAAGCTTGTTTATCAGAAAGCTTCCTTGCTAGCGTATGGTATTGAAGCAAGTTGTTCAGTGACAGGAGTGCTAGTGCTTTTTCAGTGTCACAGGGAAAGTGAAATCCATGCCAGGTAAAGCAGCGTACTAAGCCCAGGAAGCTGTAGGAATTCTCAAGAATAAGTGCTCCTTTCATAGTTAAAATCCCAGAGACTCTACAAAATCCCTGCAGAATGGTGTTTAAATGAGGTACTGCAGGAGCAGTAGATAAAAGGGGGTACGCTCCACTAATGAACATGTCTTGTGCCAGCTCTTTACAAAGAATAGCATGTTTCCATCCACATCAAATCAGCTCTACTGGAAGATGTCAAAAGAGAGAGATGAGAGGCTATGGCACAGTTTATTCCTTTCCACTCACCTCAGTCTGGCATCTCACAGAGCCTATTGGTCATATTGGGTCTAATCTTGCCTCTATTGAAAAAATTCCTCGTAACAGAAAAGTTTTTATGTGAGGGTTGGATTGGCCTGGGGCAGAAAGGGAATATTATTCCAACAACAAACTCAGACATATCATAATCCCAGGTTACATTGCTGTTCACTTAAACAGTAATAATATGATTGAAAACAATATGATTGTTGTGGCCTTTATTAGGTTCAGGAGTTAAAAAACTGTTTGCCATGAATGATAATCTTTCCGAGCTACTATTTCAGGGTATTTATCTGCAGATTCAGACAATGCTGTAATGTATGGAGAGCATCTATTTGAGGGTTTCACGCTTATAAGATAGGAAATTTTGTAGATCTAATAACATTCTACCCCTGTACACATTTTCCTAGTATTAGTCTTTTTTTTCATAACTATTTTCACTGGTAATTTAATAAATTATTCATTATATCCCATGTTTGAATTATATTCCCATACAAACAACATCCATCAGAGTTGATGCAAATGCAACAGTGCATGCTGTACCTTACAAAGAACTGGCATCTCACATTTTTATTAGTAGAAATGTATCTAGAAATTAAAAGTGCTTTTCTAAAAATACGTACAACAGATCTCCTTATGACTTCTTCCTTTCCTGTTTTTCTTCAAAAGCAGCTTAAAGAGGCACTGTGCACCTGCTTTTTTCTTGTATTTACATCTGTTTCTAGATGAGAAAGAAGGAAATAAATGTTAAACTGAAGGGACTTATTTTATTTATGATTGCAAGGATTCTTGGCTTCAAAAATCAGTTCAATTCCAGTGCCTTTCATCTTTCATTCTAAGCAGGATGACAAAGAAAGCATTCATAGACACAACACATGTGACATGGGGCAGTCTAATGGCATTAGAACAGTTCAGTGAAGCATTAATGAATTTAGAGTGATGACAGCACAACAGTGCTAGGATCTAATCTGCTCTATGGTAAGTGGTTTTCATAAGTAACCTCAAACACAAATAACCAGTCAAGACTCTAACTAAAATCTTTTATTTTCTGACAAAACATAATCAACTAATTTTCCTTTGAAATCAGTAGTTAATTTCTTGCTTGCTTTTTCACATTACTGGAAATTTCTTCAGTCCATGTCATCTCTCACACTGTTCTCACCCAGTACACTTTCAAATGTTCAGATGAGACATCAGACATTCCAAGTGTCAGATATTTCAAATACATTTTTGCCTATGATCACATGTACTTCATGCCACTAGCCTCAGCAGCTGCTTGGAAATAAGATCCAAACACAAGCTTTGCACAGAAAAATATATGGTATGATATGGAATATATGGTCCATTATGCTGTACTTTTATTCCTGCTTCATATTTGTCACTCGTTTTTTCACCATTATACCTTCTTGCTATCATATTTCTGTGTCTACTCATGTATTTGGGTGAGGTGGACGTACAAAGCGTTAAATCATATATCAGCAAGGTTCATGAGATGAAGACAAGATGTGAACGCTGACTATTTACACAAGACCTGATTCTGCCCCACTGACATCATTTKTAGATTAGTAACTCCATTGCAGGCATTCACTTTTAAGGAGAACTATGACTTTTGTACTTGAAGCAAAGCAAAGAAAAAGTACTTCTGGTATTTCTTTCATGTCTATGTCCTTCCGTATATCCCATGATGTTTATCTGAAGAAATACATGTTCTTCAAAATGCTATCAAGATAAATATTCTAAAGCACATTCTCTGTTCCCAGGATGTGAGTAAAGAAACAGTACTGGAAGCAGACAATGAACACAAGGGGGAACTGAGTGTCTGTCATTGTAGGTTTCCTGGGATCTGCCAAATCTCACTGAAGCTAGATGAAGGCATGCTGAGGTGGAAAGGATGACAATAAAAAGAGGTAGAAGGGATGACAGTAAAAAGTGGAGATACTCTGCTGTCTCCAGTGTTCTTTCTTACAGCATGGGTAAACAGAATAAAGCTAGCCTTACTTTAGTTTAGTCCGGTATTAATACCAGTGAAACTAAGCAATATGGCGTGCCATGTAGACTAGCTAATTGCATGGGTACCCAAAGGTCTGGGAAGACTGGTATAGCACAGCTAAAGCATTTGTGATCAGTATCAATGCCATCAAGATCAAAGCCAACTTTGATAGGAATAAGAGTTTATTAGTGCACCAATAAAATTTATAATTCCACCCCGGATACACTGTAGCAGTCTTCTTACTCAAAGAAAATGTAGTTCTAAGGACATTGTCATGAGAGGGAAACTATAGAAGCAAGGCAGAATAGAGGTGAATCCACAGAGAAGTTTTATTTTCTCCCAGACTACTTGTTATTGATTTTAGTGGGACTTCTCAGGTCAGCAAAGATTGGAGGAGAAGACAAATCTGTCCTTTTCCTATCAGAAATGCCTTGAGAATAAGATTTACAAAAAAAGATTGTATAGGATTGATTGCCTTCATTAGCCTCATTTCCTCATTTCAGTARCATTATTAGCTATAAATCACAGAAGGACAGTTTTATATGGAATTACATAATTATTAATATCACATCATCATCATCCCTCCATCAGTTATCATACTCATTCATCGTATGTTGGAAATCCCAATAAAATCTATCTAACTCAAGACTAATAACATGGATGTACCTTTCCCTCTTCCCTCCCTTCTGTTAGCTTGTTTTTATCTTACTTTATTTTTTTAATTCTATTGTCAAATTGATTTGCCAAGCATCAAATTCTTTTTTGCTTCTTAGCGTGCCTCATGCATCAAAATGCATTAAGGAAGATATCAACTATCTCTATTGCTTTAAATGTTGTTTTTCCTTCATAGCCACTGAAAATAAAGACTTATGAATGCATTAATCCTCAGCAGAGTAATTGGTAGTTCCACATTTGTTAAGCATGCAGGCCAAAATTTACTACTGAAAGTGTGAAGTATTAAAGTATAGTTTGGCCTGTATGCTTAATGTTTAAAATAATTCATTGATAATAATAATAATAATAATAATAATAGGAAGAAGAAGAAAAAATAAAATTACCTAATCTAGTCTATTTTCAAACCTGGGAAGAAAGTGAGTTTTTCCTAACAACTAAAAACTGCCCTCAGAAGCAATTTTATCTCTGTGGAATTGGTGTAAAAGTCATGCTGTTACATATTCCTTCTGTTCAGTATCTAAAAGGCTGGAGGAGATAATTTTTACACACATATTCCCAGCCCTGCTCTGTTCCCTTTGTGCTTTGTGGGATCAGCACAAAAGGTCTAGAAAGTAGGCTGGAAAAATCAGCTGTGGGTTCTCCTTGAGAGAAGGGCTCCTGAGCGGTTGCAGCGCCAGTACAGCTGGCAGTACAGTCCACCACCAGCAGCTCACTCCTCCTCTCTAGTGTACTGGCTGGATGAAGGTCATGATCCTCCCTATGCACCTTACCTGGTGGCAGCCCAGCCTGTAAGGACTTCATTTGATGAAGAATGGCAAAGTATCCACCATCCACCCCAGAATCAAGTGCCAAAAAGTCACTGCTGTCTTTCTCTGTGGATATCAGGATCTTGAGTATACTTACACCATGCAGGCTTATACAGGAATTCTTTCTAACAGAACTTAATAATAATAGAACTTTTTTAATTATATAAGCAGTGATTTCACAGAATCATGGAACTGTTGAAGTTGGCAGGGACCAACCTTACCCCCACATTAAAAAATGTTTTCTTATGTTTAAATAGAATTTCCTGTATTTCAGTCTGTGCCCATTGCCTCTTGTCATTTCAGTAGATGCCATAGAAAAGAGCCTGGCTCAGTCTTCTTTACACCCTCTCATCAGGTATTTATACACAGTGATAAGTTCCCCCCGAGCCTTCTCTTCTCCATGCTAAACAACCCCAGCTCTCTCAGCTTCTCCTCATATGACAGATGCTTCAATCTCTTAATCATCTTAGTGGCCCTTCGCTGAACTTGCTCCAATATGCCCCTATCTCTCTTGCACTGGGTAGCCCAGAAGTGGACCCAGCACTCCCAGTGTGTCTCACCAGTGCTGAGTAGAGAGGAAGGATCACCTCCCTCCACCTGCTGGCAATGCTCTTCCTAATGCAGGCCAGGATGCCACTGGCCTTCTTTCCCACAAGGGCGCATTGCTGGCTCATATTCAACTTGCTCACCAGGACCCCAGACCCTTTTCTGCAAAGCTGTTTTCCAGCCAGTCAGCCCCCAGTTTGTACTGGTGTATTCCTCCCCAGGTGCAGGACATTGCACTTCCCTTTGTTGGACATCACAAGGTTCCTCTCTGCCCATTTTGCAGCCCATCGAGGTCCCCCTGAATGGCAGCACAAACATCTGGTGTATCAATGCTCCTCCCCATTTAGTATCATCTGCAGACTTGCTGAGGGTACAGTCTGTCCTACCATCCAGGACATTAATGAAGATGTAAAACAGTAAGGGTCCCAGTATCAACTCCTAGAGCACACCACTACTGACTGGTCTCCAGCTGGACTTTGTCCTGCTGATCTGGCAGCTCAGCCAGTTTTCAATCCACCTCACTGACCATTTATCTAGTCCATACTTCTTCAGTTTGACAATGGGGATAATATGGAAGAYAGTGTCAAAAGCCTTGCTAAACTCAAGATAAACAACATCCACTGCTTCCCCCTTATCCACCAGGTGTCATTTCATCATGGAAGGCTATCAGGTTGGTCAAGACTGGTTTTGCCTTCATAGAACCATGCTGACTACTCTCAATCATATTCTTGTCCTTCACGTGTTTAGAAATGGTTTTGAGGATTATTGGCTCCACCACTTTCCCAGGGATCAAGGTGAGACTGACCAGTTTGTAGTTCCTCGGTCCTCCTTCTTGAAGATGGGAGTGACATTTGCATTCTTCCAGTCCTCAGGAACCTCTCCTGATCACCATGACCATTCAAAGATAAGTGCGACTGGCCCTGGAATGACATTGGCCAACTCCCCAATTGCTCATGGGTGCCCACAGCCCATGGTCCATGGACTTGTGTATGTCCACTTTGTTTAAAGGTTCCCTAACATGATCCTACTCCATTAAGGGTAAGTCTTCCTTACTCTAGTCTTCCCCACTGGTCTCAGAGGCTGGGATTCCTGAAGGAAAATCTTACCAGTAAAGTCTGAGATGAAGAAGGCATCGAGGCACCTGGCCTTTGTCACCAGGTCCCCTGTCCCATTCAGCAGTGAACCCACACTTTCCTTTAGTCTTCTTTTGCTGCTGATGTACCTGTAGAAGCTTTCTTGTTGCCCTTCACTTCCATTGCCAGATTCAGCTCCAGACGGTCTTTGACTTTTGTAACCCCATCCCTGCATGCTGGGATAGTGTTTCTACATCCCTCCTGCATCACCTGACACTACTTCCACCTTTGTATGTTTCTTTTTTATGTCTGGGTTTTGTCAGGAGTTTCTTGTTCATCCATGCAGGCCTCCTGCCAACTTTGCTTGACTTCCTGCACATGACAGTGGACCATTATTGAGGTTGGAGGAGTTGATCCCTGAAAATCAACCAGCTCTCCTGGACCCCTCTTTTCTCCAGGACCACCTCCCATGGGATTTTTCCAAGCATATCTCTGAAGAGGCCAAAGTCTGCTCTGCTGAAGTCCAAGGCTGTGATCCTACTATTTGCCCTTCTCTCTCCTTTCAGGATCCTGAACTCCACCATCGCATGGTCACTGCAGCCAAGGCTGCCCCCAGCCTTCACATCCCTGACCAGTCCTTCCTTGTTTGTAAGTACAAGGTCCAGCAGAGCATCTCCCCTCATCAGTTCCTCAATCACCTGTGTTAGGAAGTTGTCATCAATGCACTCCAGAAGACTCCTGGATTGCTTGTGCCTTGCTGTGTTGCCCTTCCAGCAGATATCGGGGCAATTAATGTGCCCCAGGAGGACCAGGGCCTCTGAGACGTCTTCCCATTGTCTGATGGAGGCCTCATCTTCCTCTTATTCTTGATCAGGCAGTCTGTATCAGACACCCACCAGAACAGCACCCATGTTGGTCTGCCTGCTTGTCCTGACCCATAAGCTCTCAGCTGGCTCCTCACTGCGAGGCAGAGCTTCATGTGTTCTTGCTGCTCTCTCACATGCAGGGCAATTCCCTCTCCTCACCATCCCAGGTTGTCCCTCCCAAAAAGCCGGTATCCAGCCACTGCAGCACTCCAGTCCTGTGAGTGTGATTTGCCCATTACTTAGGGATTTCTAAAAATCCAGGCTCCCTCTACTGAAGAATTCAAAGGTGAGTGTTTTCCTTTTTTTTATTTCTCTTCCAGAAAGAACTAGCAACAAACAGAAAGTCCACTTCTCAGTACTATTGCAAGGTGCATATGTTATGGTCAAATACATCCTATGCTGCTGTTAATTTTGCAACAAAGAAATGTTTCTATCAGATGGTTCTTATCAACAAAATTAAATAGGCTTTCTAAATAAACAGCTTGCTAATATTTTTCTGTGAGCCAGTTTTAAAATGGGTCACATTGTTCTTCTCTTTACTGGTAACCTAAAATAGAAGTTATTATATCAACAGTGGTTTGCACATAATAGAATGTTATCTGAAATTGAGTTTGGGCTGTTTTTCCTTGAAAATTAAGGCTATATTAGTGGTGTTATTGATAATTATCATAGTTTACTTTTTATTTTTCTATTTTGAAACAATATTTTTGATAGTAAAAATTGCAACTGGGGTTCTGATTAAAGAATATGATCTCTTGGAACAAGCTATAAGTAAGGTGAATGTTCATGTTAAGAGCATAGCATTATAGAGCCTTCCTTTCCCTCCATGGGCCAAACCCTCTGCTGGCAGATTGGGTGCAATTCCACAGACTTCAGTGGAACTACATCAATTTACATGACAGAGAATACAGGACTTTTTTTTTTATTAAAATTGACCTAAGCTATAAAAATACGGGTGGTATTTAAGTAAAAGCCTTGCCAGCATTTGCTTTCACAAATCTTAGATTCAAGAGGCCACTTGTGAGACTCAAATCTCAGTCCATTTCTCTCTGGAGTATCTTACAGATGTGCAGCTGCAGCTATTCAACAGCAAGGAAACACGAGCTGTCCACAACCCTYGGCAAGTAATCAGGCGCATGCTGCCCACCCAAGGCACGCAAGGCCGTCCAGGAGTCACCAGCCCCTCAGAGAGAGGGCTTTCTTACAGTCATTGTGTAATGCTCAGGGGAAATGGAAATTCAGATGTGCACAGGATGAAAGTCATCTGGCCCAACTCAGGTCTGTGTGTTACTTCAGCGCTAGTTAAGATTGTGTTCAGGCCACGCCAGAATAAGATTTGGCCAGCCATAGAGAATGCAGCTGTAGAGAATTCCTCCTCTGAGAGTGGATTTCCCCATCATCATCACGTAATCAGCCTTTGCTCCCACTCAGCACTCCATTCAAGTTTAAAGGGTGTGTCAGGGCTCTGCTTCAGTGAGCTAAGTTAAACTAGGACAAGGATGGGCAAAATCATTTGCAACCCTTAAAAAACAAAATGAGGAAAAGAAAGAGGCCTTTCCATCATCTGCTGATAGAACAGGAGAGAACAGACCCAAGTACAAGGTCTTGAATAAATCTTGCACCATGCATTAGACTCTTCTGGGATTTCTTCAGAGGTGAATTTCACATGGACAGAGATCAATGAAAAGCTGCACATTCAATCTGTTTCTTATAAAAAAATATATTTGAGTGTCTCCAGTGTGCARGCCAGAACTGTCTGAAAGTCACTGGAAAATGAAGTGCAGAAAGGCTAAGAATTTCATGCTTCTTTTCTTTTTATATACTCTTTATTCCCATAGATCCTATGGGAAGCATAGGACTTCAGCACAGGGACAGCCAGAAAGATTCAGGGCTGTTAAATTAGTACCTTGCCTAAATCCCAAGGTAAACTAGTTGAGCTAAATTAATCTATGAACCCTCATGTGAGATCTAGAGCCCCTGAGCAGTGAAGATATTTTGAGATGATCTAATTGTGGTTTGAGAGAAGGGAGCGTATAAGCACAAGTAATGCCATATTCTGCGCTGCGGTGGGTTTAACACACAGCTCTCTGCAAAAAAGCCAACACAGGCAACAACAAATACAGCCAGAACACCAGGGATCAAAGATATCAGAAATTCATTTCTAGAAATTAGTTGCTGGAATAATCATAGGATGCAACATTTATAATGCTTGCTAGGAAACTGAGGAAGATGTGTAAAGCAAAAGAGCAGGGATGATTACTACTTCCAATTAATAGCTTGTGTTACACAGGAGCTGTCTCTCATAGAAGTTTTTTTAACTTTTAAGAAGGAATCAGAGGCACCCTGGCTACGTTTGTTTTCTGATGCTCAAGCAGGAACAGTTGGCAGTAGTGCCATTTGGTGGAACGCATTAGGGAATACAGGTACTGCCACATTAATGTTGCATTGGGAAGCCGGGGAACAGGCCTTGACAAATCGCAGGCCAGGGCTGCGCAGTGGAGCAGAGCGGAAGCGGCGTTGGGGTAATCCAGTTTTCCCTTCTGACAATGCTTTCTGAGAGTCCGGCGCCACGGGGTGGAAGCGCTGCGTCCATCCTCCTCCGTAAGGAGCCTAGGGTCAACACTGTGAAAGCACGTGTGAATTATCGTGGTCTTGTCAGCTTAACTACTACAATTAAAGAAGAAAGGAATAGAGGTGATTTCCAATATGTTGCTTATACATACAGAAATTATACTGTGTTGGTATGTCCACCTTCATTTGGTGAATGGAATTTATGTACTGAAATGGACTTCGTTATAAAATTCCTGAGATTACACTTTTGTTTTTATCTCTTTGTATGACTGGAGGAAAACATTTTTAAAATGCCACGCTTAAGATAGATAGAAAATAAAATGAATAAGCATTTTGCACTTTGTGACTCCTTCAAGATGTGACTGATCATTGCCCCATTGTCGTAGGTGAACCCTGCCATAGAAAACTTCAGATAATCCTCAGTGGCATTTCCAACACCATTAATGGAATGGACAAGGCTAAGATAACAATGCATAATTTATTTTCTGAAAGCAACTGACAGAAGGAAATGGATATCAAATGAATTAACCCGTTAGAACAGTAAGGCACATTAGGAAATTCAAAACAGACCGCCTGGAATGATTTACCTCTAGCACGAGGTTAATGTCAGTTCCTTGTTTAAGAGCACCAGTGTTGTAATCTAGTGCTCCAGTTTTAGAAATCTTGATGGGTGCATATCCTGGGGTTTTTGTGTTAAGATGAGCCTGCACTTTATTAATTATATGACTAAATTACTACCTGCAGCAACCATACACATAAGTTTAGTATTATGTGGAAGGGCTACATTTACATTCATACGCGTGTGCGCGCATACACACACACACACCACATGCACAGCCATACCAACATTTTCTAATATAAACAAAAAGTGCTATTATTTGCTTGCTGAGAGGCATTATTAAAATTAGTAGGTATGTTATATGCTGTAAATACTTCTGTCTTTAAGAAGCTGCATCTGTATCCAGTGCACAAGCTTGGCAATCATCTCAAAGGAGCAAGGATTCTCTGATTTATAACCAAAAGAGAATTTCTCAGAAATTGCATTTTACCATTTGTCAACCACAAGCTGTCAATGAAACCTGTTTACTCTTGGTAAACTTCCACCTGTGCCTCTTTCAAAGTTAACAGATTCTATTTTTAGAAAATCGGATTTTCTGTTCTCCACATACCAGACTCCACTACAGCACCACTAAAGTAATGTGTGCATTTATAGCTATCATTAATACAGTATTTTTATTAAGAACCTCAGTTTCTTTATATCCTTCATGAGGTAATAAACCATAACTAAAGGAGTCAGGGGCTGTAATGTAGAAACTCTTGCCATTATGTGCATAGCACAAACTATACTTTGCAAAGAGACAGCTGGCACATTAAGGATTCCTTTATATATTAAGGACAAAACCACTATAGGACTTTTCATTAAAAAAAATTCTTAGTAACACAAGACCTCATTACACTACTGTCTTTCAAAATGGCTAAAACTTGACTTTTGTGTGCAAATAATGAGATCTAGACAATACCATGAAAATGGTCCTGTTGACTGAAATCTGAGGATCCCGCATACGTTCTGGTGTGTGACCAGCTGCTGTGAAAAGCTCTTTGCAGTCCTGTGGGTGCAGTAATCTCCTGGAGCAACAAGGGTCATCACCAGACAAAAGCAATTCAAGCCACGCAACCTATCACTTCCCTGCCTGAGAAGAAAATGAGGAAGGGAGGAAGAAGCCTTGTTCTATCCTCTGCACCACCAAGTGTTTTTACATCATCCCGGATTATGGAGTATAGCTGGGATTGTGGAGCATGGGTACTTCAGGAAAGGGCAGTCTTCATTGACCCTGTGGGCCGCACAATGTGTGCTCCCACATGTCCAAGACAGAAAGGTCACAGCCACAGACTTCACATCTCTCTCCAGAGCTAGTCTGCACCCATCCCTGATTAACTCATCCTGGTTACGAGGAAGAGAGGTTACATGCTTCTGTGTGAAGTCTGTGTTTATCCTGGGGGAGTACAAAGGAGAATCCAGTTAAAACTAAATTAACAGCTTCCTTCTTAAGGATGAAATTATTACTGTGCAACACAGATTAAACTAAAATTCTGTGAATTATGGCTCTGATTTAATTTTCCAATGATCTTTTACAATGTGTAGTGTCCAACAATATATAGTGATAATTGTAATAAAAGAGTACAGAAGGATATACAATGTATAATGACATATGATGTCTTTAGTGCTCAAACCATAGTTTGCATGTAAATTGTGACTACACAAAATAGCTTGGCACAAGGAAAAAGGTTTTTTCTTCTGAAAAAAAAAATAGCTGTAATGGAATGAGACAAAATTACCAAAGTAAGGGCAGAATAACTTTAGTTCAAGCAATTGTTCCCTGGTTACAACCTTACTGGGGCATCCGAATTTTCTTGTGATATCCCAATCATATTTGTGATCCTGTAAGTGTTGAAATCCCTTTCTTAAACTGTATTGGTCACTCCCCCTTAACTGAATTCCCCATGTACATACAAACACACAGGCACAGACACACACAGACACGCACACGCACTCTTAACCTTTCTCATTACACACCAAAAGGCTTTAGTGGAGGGCCAAGCCACTGCACTTCTGCAATCAAACATGATGCTGTTTCATGGAAGTAGCTTGCAAATTCTTGGGCAGCAGATGTGCTATCCCAAATCAAGGCAAGCTCCTTGCAGCCTGCCAGCTCTCAGTTCAAACTGAGAGTCAGAATCATACACAATCCTCTTCCTTTATTTTTTTGGCCTAAAACAGCTCTATTGACATCAACATTCATGGAAATGCTCCAAAGAAAAATGCTAGATTTAGCTGACAGATGCATAAAATCTCATGTTGTCACAGAATTCCCCCATGTCTACTCAGCACCAGCTGCAAAGAATGCAAATCTACAGCTGGGTCTGGTGTTCATTTGTACTCCAGATTCCCTCCTTCACAGCTGCTGTTTTCCACTTTCATGTACTTAGAGACAAATTTTCAGATGTAGGAGGCAGACTATGGCTCCATATATTGATGCAAATATACATGTTCCTTTATTTGCCTCAGAAAATGTCCGAGCTAAATAATACTGTATTTGTGAGGGCATATTTGAGTATACTGAGCCTCCAGTATTGAAAACAATCTTGTTCATCTTTCAAACATAATCCCTTTTCAACAAGTTCTCTGGAACCAGTGTTGTCTTTCTGAATATTTGTTCAGATTTGAAACAATGGGAACCTCATCCCTGCTTAGGCCTCCTGGGCACTGTGGAAATAATAATCATATCTGTAGTAATACAAAACAAAAGACCTGTAATCATGAGGAACTGTTGAGCAGCATTTCTTCAATTATCTGGACTTTTGCCGGCCATCCCATATGCCCCTCAGGAAAGGAAGCTCTAGCTTGCCATTATGATTACTGTTACCTTTGCTCTCCCCTGTGTAGATATTATCAACCTGCACAGCTTTTTAATACAGTCAGTGAGTGCCATTAAAATAATAACTCTGCAAGAGCTATATTCATGTGAAGTTTCCCTTATTTTCTATCTAAATAGAGGGAAAATCTCAAACAGCAGGTAAAGATGAGTACAACAGCCTGCATTTGTTTTCTTGGCTTTCTTTAAATGAATTTAGATTTCCAAGACTCACCGCCAGTGGCCTCAGGTTTGGATTTCATTTTCGTAGACAAAGATAACATGCATTCTTTTCCCCTACTTATGTAATGCTCTTCAATTCACTGAATTCTCAGTTGTACAGATAGTAATGGTGATCCTTTCAAAGATTTATTTACTTATATCTCTGATTTTCAGCCAAATCACTGATTTATACTTTAAAAATTTTTATTCATCCTACTGCTGAGACACCTTATTGATTTTACAAAGGGATGAGTCTTATGTCATGTGATGGGGAAGTATTCAAAACACAGGCTCAAATTTGAATAAAAAGTTGAAACTGGACAATCACATGTAAATACCTATTTTTTAAGACAAGTACAGCATGTACTTTGCCAGTACAGCATGACTTATATCAGACTCTGTTAGCTTCACAGAATTTTTATCTTTTCCTGAACTGTTTTTATTGCCTTCAGTTAGATGGTAAACCCACGCTGTGAATTGCAGTATTGCACAGATTTCTCACCCTGTACCTGCAAATGGTAGAGACCAGCCTCACAAGAAGTACCACATATTTCTTCAAGCCTTGCCCTGGCTTATGTGCAGCTTGTTCCAGCTCTTGCAACAGCGTTACTGCCCAATACTTCCAGTTCTGGCCTTAGGGCGAGCAGAGCCAGGTCAGGTATCTGCATCTGCAATATAAATATTCTTTTAAACTTTCACATTGCTGTAAGATTACTCCAGGGAATCAGATGAACAAAATCTGACCACATCATACTGAAAAACTGACTCCTTCTAATGTGGTATAAACCAAAGTCAGGGTCTTATTTTTGTCATGAAATGTTTTAACATAACTTGAATGGTAGTTATGAAATGTAAAGGTTAAATGGAATGGAGAATTTCCAGCTAATTCTCTATTTACTAACTGTGGCCCTGAGACAGAGCAAAGGTAATGAAAATGTTAAGCATTAAATGCATTTTTGGGTAGTCTAGAAATGTTTGGTTTTTTTTTTTTTTTACATATTCACAATATCAAGTTTTCAATATCAACAATAGTATCAATTTAAGAAAGCATTGATTTAAGAGAGCAGAATAAGTGGTGTTTACTGGTTTTACAAAAAAGCAATAGCAGAGATTGTCTATCTATCCAATAAGAAGAAAGGAGGGAGAAGAGTTTCAAACACTTTGTTTGAAGTGATATGACCCGGCACAAATAGCCTCAGTGACATTTAAGAGCAAGTAGTCCAAGCATCAAGTACATGTACTTCATATCATGAAGGAAAGTGTGACAAGTTCAGCCTGATCTGCCTAAGTAAACTAGCCAGTGCCCAGCTTGACAGAGATTTTCATTTAATTCTGAGTCCCAGAAGTTAATCCTCAGTATTTTTACAAGTATCACCAGGGTATAGGTAGTTATGTATTTGACTTCAGATGACTTTCTATTGATATCCTAATGAAATGTCTTAGCAGAGTAATTAGAAATGCTTTTACCAATTTACTCTTTTAGGTTAGTGAGTGTTTCCCTGAAAGAATGGAAGGAAATTACTATCCAGGTAAGAGTAAATATTTCTGAAATTAATAAGGAAATACATGTTCAGAGATTTAAAAAAAAAACCCTACCCAGAGAAGATATTTAAAAATGTGATTGTGTAAAAGAAATGTAAAAAATGTTGATCAAATGCTAAAGAAAAGAGAAAGTGCTGAGGAAGGTGGGGAAGACAGGGAGATTTTCACATGGTCTGAACCATCAAAAAGTACATTAAATCTCAGACTACAGGACGTTGAGACCAAAGCTGTGAGAAGTCAGCAGAAAAACTAAGTGCTAACTGTGTCCAGAATAAAACTCCTGAGATGCATGAGGAGGGATCTGTAAACCTGCATGCGGACGCGTTTGGGAGGTCTGGGGGGAGAGTGCAGTGGGGACAGTCACTCCTAGGCAAATAGGTAGGTAGGCAGTAACTGCATAAAAATTACTGTGGGGAAAAGCAATGTCACCTATAAAAATAATTGGAAAGCAGGATTAAAAGTTTCTTGTGCTGCAAAGGCTTTCATGCAGGGGAACCGAACAAAGGACATTTGTGCAGTAAAAAGCCGTCTGTCAAAGCCTGCCCCCTACCCCTCATTCAATAAACATCACTGCTCTGAGAAAGGAAACGTGTGTTTCCAAACAGGATCAGGCTTGGTGAGTAAATACATCGCTGGAGATCATTACCTCTTTGCAACACACTGAACCCTGCTAGGCCCTAATTCAGAAACAGGATTTCAGCACGACAATAACACTTCGAAGAATCAGGCCACAATGAACAAGCGCTGCTGGTTCAACACTCACTGTATAAACTGAGATACCTCTGGATTAACTATATTGTATGCCTGCTTTACATTCATTATCATAGAAATTTATCTCAGAATCAATTCTTCCTGCTTGGAAAATAAATGTTTCTACTTTGCTTCATTGTTTAATAGCTGGAGCAGTCCATTATGTTGGGAAAACATTTTGTCCATTTACACTGACTCTTAAATATTTTATGATCGTTTTCCTTTCTAGTTTTCATTGTAAATAAAACAAATACATGACAGATACAAGATCTTAAGTAGTCACCAATGTATAAATATATATAATTTAGTGTATATATTATTCTCACCTATTTTCCTTTCAACTTTGTATAAATTGTACTATATGCTGTACTGCTTCCCTCAATTATTTTCATTTATTTTAGACTGCCAGTGCTTAATCGGACTACCATTCAACCTCTATGTTAGAAGTATTTCACAATGGGCTTCAGGAGGTACAGCTTTGAAATAATGTTAGCTCCCGGAGTCTTTGAAAAGATATTTAATTATTACTTCTGTTCTGTGAGGTTTGCTGCAATGTCATGTCAGCGTAGTACCTCTGCCAATAACTCCTTGTTTCAGTTAGTTCAGAATCAAATACTATTTTTATCAATTGTAAAAAGGTGGTTGAAGACTTTTTTAATGATCAAATGTAATACATGCCATAGTTCTGCACACTTAGCCAAGCCCTCCGAATATATTACAAAAAATGGGAGCAGATTCTGCTTTCTGAACAGAACCACTCCAGCCTGAGTTATAAGTCATGGGCAGTGTCCTCGGTGCACATGTAACGTACAATGTGCACACCACACAAGTATGCGACACAAGTAAAGGGAGGATCATTACAATAATCACAAATGTTGCACATTCTATTAAATCAAACTGAAATATTGTAACTTTGCACAAAAAGGATATTCAAGCTCATTATGATCTGTAAATTCTTCTGATCAGCCACTAATTTCCTGTTCCTTTTTTTCTTTAGCATATGAGGTTCAAAAAAAGGTACTGTGTCTGAGACAAGCTCTTGATGAACTGTTAAGTGTTGTGTGACAGTTCCCCCTGAGTTCAGGCTGTAATTCAGCCAGTCTGAATACCAGTGCAAGCTACAGCATCCCAAATTCTTCTTTTACATTGTTCAAAATTTTCATAGCATTCACAAAAGCACATTCACAAATACAAATCATGATCTGAGGTGGCTTTTTTTTGAGCCTCAGGTTGAAAACCCTTTGAAGAGACAATGCTTCTCACCCTCTGAAATTTAAAAAAAAATAAAAGTAGGATTCTTTTATATGTTATAAATTGGCTACCAAAGCCAAAACATAATATGTCTCTCTGAAAGATATCGGCCTTATCCATAAAATCTCTCTGTTCACTTTTCTGGTTTAAAATCATGAGGATGCACTTTGGTATTGAATAAAATGTTTCAGAAACTCCTCCAACCTATTTGAAAGAGTTAAATTTCTGATATGCAGCATATACAAGACATCAATTCTCAAAAGTCAGGATATGCAAAAAATAAGTTATTAGAACATATTAACTGCACTCACTATCACCATTTGAGCAACACAGACTAGTCATCACAGCATTAATACTTTTCTTCAAAAAAGAAAAACACAAGTCTTCAGAATACATTTTTTTACCAAACTATCTCCCCTGAATTTTATAAGCTGTAGAAATTTGGTCTGTTTCCAAGGAGTAGTTACAAAAGAGGTGAGATTTAAAGCTGGCATCAGAGCTGGGCAAATACATTTTTGTGTAAAGTAAATGAACTCTGGGGAGACTGGAACTAGGGAATGTAGGGTAAATTCAGCTAATAATTTCAGCCAGAAACAGGGAATGGGGAGAATAAAAAGGTCACAATATTTTAGTTCCACATTTTCCTTTCTAATGAAATTGTTAATTTGAAAACACTGAAGATGATTGTTATAAAATTTAAACAAAACTTTTTTACATCATCTTTTTAAACACCAGTTTTAATTACTGATTTTTTAATATAGTATGTTAATCAAAAAAACTTAGCCCAAAATCTTGAAAAAACATTTCAAACTAAAAAAAAAAAAAAGGAAAGATCCAAAATGGGTTTCCTGAAAGCATCAGAATATATAGATTTTTCCTGTTCTTTTGGTTTCTTCTCTGAACAAAAGAGTTTGCTCTTAAGATGACTTTCTTATGGGTTACAAGTGAGGCATAGAGCCTATAATCTGCTGAGCTGTAGCTTGTGCTACAATGGATTTATTTTTTAAAACATTTTCTGAAACATGCTTTATATTTATATTCATTTGACCTAAATTTTACCTAAGTCCCTAGGCCTGTTGTCTGCTATTGGCCGACTCTAGGCCTTGAGAGGCATCCTGTTAATAGAAAACACTAGTGCTCAAAAAATAACCTGGAGGTTAAGCTGTCTGCAGGTATTCTCAAATTTATTGTAATTTCTTACACTGACCTTTCAAAAAATACATAATATCAAGTACAGTATTTGACATGCATTTGACATTGCTGGAGACATTTGCATTTGATATTTGACATTTTTTTCTTGGCTATTCTTATGTTTCTTTTATGCCTTCACTAAATGACTAGCAATATTTACAGGAATATTTCCTGAGACCATTTCTTCAATGGGGCAGCTGTACATCATGAGCACACTTACTTCATAAGTCACAGTGAGAGGCATGACAATGATGGTTTTACAAGGAGGAATAGAAAAGATCCAAAAATAAATTCCACAGAGTATACAGAATGGTTTGGTTTTTGCAGGCTTGGACAGACAAGTAACTCTATTTATATTAGAACTTAATTCTCTGTCTATCACCAAGCGACAGCTTGCTTTATGACCTACCATGTTTGCATGCAAGCAAGACAAAGTAAACAGGAAATTGAAGCCCCTGTGTGCCAGTTGCACCGCTTCTCTTCCATATCTTCAGGAGATGACATGATTGTATTACCACAGGCTACTAGGACTCAAGTTTTGGTTGCTGTAGTTTCTCTGGCTGACTTATATCAAAGGCTCACACAATATAATGAACAAGTTGTATTTTGCCAAGGCAGAGAAAAGCAAATGGTTTCTGTGTACTGTTGGAAAGATTGAGAAGAGATACTATTTTCACTGTTGAGTTTCTACACTGGAAACATTTCCACGTTGTACTTCAGAGTGAGGTAGTATAATTCGTCATACCTTTGAAATTTTAGTAGAGGAAATACCCTCAAAATGGTGCCGTTTCCTTTAAAATATTTATTTCAATGTATATCTTATAAAAATGATTATGACCCTAGTCTATCACTTTAGATATCCTGACTAATATATTCCTTAACATCCCCTTCATCCCATAGACAGTAAACAACACGCAAATATCAGCCCATACTTCATTCTTGCCTTTGATCCCTTCTTTCAAATCCTTAAAAGTAAAGGAGAAGATATGTTTTCCAGCATGTCCTGAAGGCCAAAACAATCCAGGATTAAGGTCGTCATCTGAATACAAGTAAAAGTAGCACACAACATGGAAAGAAAATAAAGGAATACTTACAGAAAATCAGAACTCTTCCTTTGATTTGAGGCTCTCTGATATTTCTATTTCTCATCAGGCTAAGAAATATGCAATATGTAGAGGAGGAGATATTATAACATTACTTACTTGCATTATTTATATGTACCCTATTGTTTGTTGTTTGTTTAACCTTAACTTAATGCAAAAAGTACTTTCAGATAACGTCCATACAAGTAAAATCCCTTTGACTCATAGGTTTTGCTTGATTAAAAGTAAAGCAACAAGTCTTTGTCTTTTTAACCTGAACTGATTCATGTTTCCTAAATACCTTCAGTACCCTATGAGACAAACAGTGATATTATAAACAGAAAAAAATGTTGAACAGAATACAAGCTAGAATATTGTATTTGTCACACTGGAACTCAGCCCCAGTGTATTTCATCTGTTCTCTCATAGGCGCCTCACCAAGATGTCTCAGGAAAAGGCAATGTCATCACTCTCGGTGCCTATAAAAATTTTCCGAAATGCATGTGACTGGGGTTTATTTAATGGAGTGCTTGGGATGGAGACATACGAATGGCTCCAGGCAGAAACACATGAGGCAGGCTGAACAAGGAGAATCTCATCAGCATGTTCTCCTCCCTCCCTATGTTGACTTGCTTTGTAAAATCTCATAGTTGGAAGTTGCTTAGGATTTACAGAAAATGTGCAAACACTACATGGCATCTATATCAATTCTCTTGACATTTTTCAAAAGGGTAGCAGCTTAGCTTTACCCAGCACTAGAGATGGCCTTCAGCTTTTGCAAACCCTACGTAGAGTGCCTGTGTTATACAAGAGTCCCAAAAGAGCGCTTTCTCTTCTTTCATCCTCTGATTGTCAGCTGGTATTCACTGCAGTTTAGCTTCCGGGAAACCCATCTATAAGAATGCAATGACTACACCATTAGAGTTTTAACTTCTTATATATATTTTATACCTACATAATGCAGCTGACAAACTTTGGTGTTTTATGAAAACACAAATGTATAAAGCAAAGCATGGGTTTATGTTTATTTTCTTTGACTATGTTTCACTACAAATTTAGGTTCTAAACACGCTGAATCCAAGCAGACAGATGCATGCATTTGCAACATACAGGAAGCATAATGCATAATTTTATTTTTTAGTATCACAAAAATTATTTTCCTATACTTTGATCCACTTAGTAATCTTACAAAGGCTTTCTATGTATATTTATTTTTAAGATAAATTATATCTATTTCACATTTAATGATTTATCATAAGCATTTATGATAAATCTTACATATCTTAAGATAAATGCCAAATAAAAACATGCTAGCCCCCTGTAGGAAAAATAAAAATAAATCAACAGTGTATGTTGGCCTGCATTAATATATGAGCACTTCTATCATTCTTTATTGCCCAGGCCCTACTCCTAGACAGGATCTTTTCCCTCTCTCTGTTGCTTTCCAGTGATTCTGTTGCCTTTCAGCTACAGACCATTCTTGTCAGGATTAGTCCTTTCTTCTAGCTGTACCTCCTTCTCCCCTCCTTGATCTTTGGTATTCCTTTATCTATATCCATCACTCTTGCCTTATCCCCATTTGCCTGATTTACTTTGTCCTGAACATTAAGAGTGAAAATGGAGATTAAACAAGCTTCTCCCAGCCTCCCCTTTCATTTCTTAATTTGAAGTGCTTCTTTAAAGAGGAAATTGAATCTGAAAAGAGCTAAGAATACAGTTTTTAGGAATATGTTGAGATGGTCAAACATCCCAAATTTCCAGAAAGCTCAAATTCTTGATCTATCTGACAGTCTTCACTGTTATTTCTTTGCCATTCTTCTCTACAAAACAGAATTATTCCACTTCTTTGCTACAAAAAGCCTCTTGTTATTTGAGCATCTTTCCAAGTATGGCATCATCATTCCTCATCTGATCCAACAGAAACATTGCACTATCATTTATCAAGATATGCAGCACGGCTGGGAACGTCTTTCAATACCATCAGACACCCTTCTACCCCAAGATTCACACCTCATGACTTTGTTCCACACTTCCATTTTCTGCATCCGTTCTCCGACAACCACCTTAACAAGGAATTTCAGCTCTGTGGGCTTGTCTCTTCCTGATACTTGTGTAAATGGCTCTCTTCTTCCAGGCTGCAGATAAGAAACTTCTTAGAGAACAAACTGGAAATTTTGTACGAACAAAAGTGTATAGACAGTGTGACTCTCCTGATGAAGCTCAAAAGGGTTCATTATGCAGACAATATAAGCTATTAAAGCAGAAAAACAAAATTAGCTCTCATATCATTCAACTGTGCCCGTGCCAAAACAAGAAATAAATCATTGAAGCTGTGTATTATCCATGGGGTATACAACATTGTTCAAATTTGATTTTATTTTTTTTTAATGACAAAGGGGAATTTGCACAGGAGTGAGATGTGATTTTAAATTCTTAGCCTAATGTCATTGCTAATTTTAATTGCTATTAGAAGAACCTTGTTTTCCTCTAAGGCATTATGTAAAGACTCATTCTAGCCCAAGTATGCATGGCAAGTGTTTAAGGGCCATTACAGAACAAACACTGAACATGAAAGCAACAGCAGCAAACTAGCAAATATCCCTAGCTATGATGCCAGGACTTGGCTGTTTAGCTATCAAGCAGACATTAACAGATGACAGATAAGTAATTATTCAATGAAGTTGGAAGAAATATGCTTAAATGTATCCAAACTATAATGCAAAATAGCATCTAAAATCTGATGAATGGGAAAAACTACACATAAGAGAACAACATAATTTCCATGTAACATTCCTAATTATGAAATATTAACATTTAAGCATGCAAGGTTTTCGCAGCAGTTTGCAAACCCATTTATGAAATCGAGTACCACATGCTTACATATAATTGAATCTGTACAAAAGACACCAATCTGTGCACAGACTAGACTTTGGCGCATAGTACCTCGGGGCGGTGGGGGGGGAAGAGCTCAAAGGCCATCACATCCTCTATCTTGCCTAGACTTTCCTGCTCAGAGTCAGAGCTGCCCTGTACAGCAATAGCAACAGCCAGAAGCCCTTATCACCACACAGGAGATGACCTGCACAGGAAGGCAGAAAGGGTCCTTAATGGCACACCCTTTTCCTCTCCTGGCCTCAGGAAAGTCCTGCACATTCCTGAAGGGAGAGAAAGGATTTTGGCAGAGGACAAACTGCACATGGGATCCTGAAAGCAGCAGCTGCAACAGATGCTGGCACACAGATAAAAAGGAGTGTTTTGCAATGTATGGGACTTTAATATGCCTAACTAAAATACATGAAATTATAGAGAGAAGGTAAATGTTATATTTTGTTTGAGTAGCATGAGAGTAAGTGTGACTTAATGATGAAAGAAGTATTCCACAACAAACCTAGAGCTGGCTGAACAGTCAGCTAAAAACCTTGGAGGAATGCACCAAAAAGATATTTATTAATCTTGTCAAAAATTTAAGCTGATTCTGCAAATAACAAACAGCAAAAATATTTTTATCAAATTTTCTAAGCAAGCACAGTTTTCTCATGAGGAAAGCAATTGGAATAAGCCAGTGCAAATATAAAAATTTTGATCCCGAATTTGGTTCAGTGTGAGGGCACAGATTTAAATGCCTTTTTCAAAAATATCTACTGTAAAGCATATCATTAAATGAGGGAATAAGGAAGAAGCAGGAAAAAAATGTATTAAAAGGATACAACATAGTGTACAACACAATAGCCACGATGTTCTCTAATAAAGGACATTTGTGCTATTCTGTAATATAAACCCACAGAGAGATATCCAAAGTAGACAGATTTTCAGTGGAGTTTTGTGAATCAAGTGCTTACTAGTTAACACCATTGTAAAGAATACTTTGGACACCACACAAACATTTGCCCAAAACAAAAATCAGTTTTGTTTTATCAATAAAGAGGTGTCTGTAGCCAAACAAAAATGCAGGGCATATGAAGGAAAAAATCACAAAACTGGTAACTATTTATCAGTTTATAATCAGTTAACTTGAAGTAAAACTATAGTTTAAAATATCCATGAGACATGTAGATGCTATAAATGTAGGTTCTAGAATTTTTGCTGTATACTCTGTGCTCTAACTGGCAGGAACAGTTCGGTCATAACACTTTCATCTTAATTAGTAACAAAACAAGGAGATATAAAAGACACAATGACAAATAAGAATGACAAATCCTGACACAATGATTCAAAAAAGAACAAGCAGAAAACAAAAAATATTAGTCAGAGCAGTCACAACACTTAATTTTGAAATATTTGAGGGAGGGAGAACAAAACTGAATATTAGCACGAATATTTTTTTCTGATCATCCAACTCAAATCTTTTTGTGGATAAAAGGATGAAAAATATTTAGACTGAGCTGGGTCACACACTATATTGTTAGCCTACAAAAAAAGACTGATTTAAGCTTTTTGTCACACAATGTTGTCTGTATATAAATACAGACTGTGATTGGCAATGGCTGGAAGTCTGTATGTTAACTCATAAATTGCATATCTAGTGTTAACTTGGAACTGTACTTCAGAACGATTTTAATGAAAAGCTACTTATATCATTTGTCATGGACATGCAAATTTTCTGCCATCCTTTGTTGCTCAGTGCTTTGCCTATTTCATAGAAATATAAGATTGGAAGGCCCCCTCTTTAGTCCCTAAATACATTCCCTGCTGACACAGACAACTGTGTGAATAGTTTGCTATCATTCAGTTATTATTAGATACATTAGACAGCTTCCTTTTCTTTTTTTAATAATATTGTCCAGGGAACCTCTGTAAGTCTCATTATGTTAGGTTCACTGCCAATGCTCATGAACAAAGGGGAAAGACGTACAATAAAAACAAAACCAGTTATCTTTTAACCACATGTGAATTCCTGGCATGGCTGAAGTCAGTGGGTGTCTTGCCATTTGCTGAGAATTTCACCGCACACTTAAAGAAACCTCAGAGGAGGTGTTCTCACTCCTTAAAGCTTTTTGCACAGAGCAATCATAAACATAGAGCAAGGAAGAGAATATAAAGCTAAATGCATAAATAGATTAGGGTCCAAGATTTACACATTGAATTTAAAACTTACATACCTGAAGCCCTCACTCAGCATCTCCTTGCTCTGGAAAGGTCTAACATTCCCAGTACCTAAATTTTGCTTATAAAATGTCTGGGCCACACCAAGAGCTGCTTATATCCTCAAAGGGAATTTCCACGTTATGGAAGTACCATCATCTTTCTCCCCCGTGAGGCCATATGCAACTGGTGTTCTTAGACAGAGGTGGTTTCTTGTACAAAATTAAGAAAAAAGTATTGTATCTTGTATCCTTATTGTTTAATGTCCTTATCTTTTAATGTCCTCATCTTTTACTCAATATTCAGAGAACCCAAAGGTCAAATCACTCATCCAGGATATAGGAGACCCAAGGTTAAATTTCAGCATAATTTGAACYACATCACCTGTTTCCCAAGGGAATGTATTATCACCATGTCTCAAATGGGTTAGAGTGAAATTTTCTCAATTAGTCCTCTTAAACTGTCTCGATTTTGCATATAGTAACTTGGCAGGAATTCAAAGACTGGAGAGATCTGAACAGCTCTAAGTCCATTCAACTACTTTATACAGTATGCAACAGTTTCTTTAGAAGAAACTATAAAAAGCACTCTCAATACTCCCTTCCCCCACTGCCTCCTTCAAAGATGGAAGAATAAGTTTGAAAATGGCAGTGAATGTTTCACAGTAATGAATAAGTTATATTGGATCTGCCTCCCCCCTGGTTTGGGGATTTCTAAGAAAGGGCATCTAATTTCAGGAAAGAGTTACTGGCTGTGAAGACGGAGCCTGTTAGCTTTTTTAAGGAGTAAGACTTATGTTTATTTGGAACTTCTCATTACCATTGCTTGTTGACTATCATCTCTAGTGTCTTCTGTAGACCCCATTCTTGGGCATCTAACTCCATATATATAGTATGATTGCTTAACTGTTGATTTCTCCAGCACTGAAAAGTTGATCCCTGCAAATTCTTTAGGCTGATGGAGGATACAGGCATATAAAATAAAAGAAAACAGAGTTTCTTCCTGACACTCTTCAGCCCTAAATTACTCATCTCACTGATCAAATGGTGTATAATAATGTCAGTGTCAAACTGGACTGTTAAAATATTTTCCTGGGGAAGTCATACTTCTGGGACTTGTACAAATGTTCCTGTATTCATGAAAACATGGAGATGACAAAGTACTTTCGGACTGAAAATCAATATTTCCCCTGCACTGAATAAGTCATGCAGACTTTCTTAACCAGTTCCAAAATAAGCAAGGAATATCAGCTTGAAACATGGTTGAACTGACAGGTTAAGGTAAAAGATGCTTGCATTTGTTGTCTTCTGAACACTACATAAGGCTTTCACTTTCACCTCCAGCAGATATTGATTTTTCTTATATTTCATAATCTTTTGCATTAGTATTCCTGAGGTCACTTACACACACCTGCTTTATAGCAAGAGGAAGGAGTTCACAATCATCCTCCTGAGTTTTTACTTGTTCTACAGATGTAACACTTTAAAACAAAAATCTCCTTCATTACACCTGAACCTTGTGTCCCATGATTTTATCTCTGACTCAGGACATCTTGGCTCTTAATCTTTTGTTACTACCTTAGTTAAATGGAAAACAATTACCCAGAGTAGTCAGTTCTCTGGAATGTTTCCATACACAGATCTGAAAACAGGAGTTTGTTTCTCAACCTGGCTCTTACTTACGTTGCTTTGAAAAGCAACTGAGATAAATTATTTTCTGTTCTCTGTTCATCACATAATATTTGAGAACATGTCAACCTGTTGTAGGGTTACTGTACCGGCTCACACATACACTGCTTCAAAGACGGTTACATGAGCTGGTAGAGCAAAACTTATGGTGAAGAATTATCAAGAATACTCTCTCATACATGAAATATAATGTTAGAACACGGACCAAACAATTCTCAATAGAGCAATACAGTTAATAGACCCTCCCTACCCACATACCCATGAGTATGTTGAATTTAGAGGATCTTTTGCTCTCCTGAACCATTCATCCTTTTCTAGATTGTACCAAAGAAAGCAATTGCTGCAATTACTGTTTTATTAAATGATAACTCTTGATAGACTTCCTTCAAAAAGCAGATATCAAGGTGGAGGTAATATGTAAGATATAAATACAACAGCACTCATTATGCCTACCACATTGATTTGGTACTCTGACATGTGCCACTTTTAAACACTTCTGAACACTTTTAAATACTTATGAAAACAAGCAGGATATGTTTTCTCAAAAAGCAAAACAAGGAAAGACTATATTTCATTATCCCCGAACCAGAAGGTGCAAAGCTGGTATGCAGAAGTCAGAGGAGTTACTGTGATCTAGATTTCTGAGAAGAAGCCTGTTTTTACTAGATCTTGAGATGGGTTGGCATAACCCTTTTTCCTGTAGTGGGGATGGCCCCAAAAAGACCAAAGAGACTTTTAAATTCAAAGAAGTAAAGCTGTCTTAGAAAACTGAATTCTTTCTATTTTACACCCAGGAAACTCAAAGTGAGTCAGTCATGCAGAATAGAAATTTTATAAAGTTTATAAACAACTTTCCATTTGCCTTCTGTATCTTCCAGGGGGGCTTCTTGTTTCCAGGCTTAGTGACAGCCAAATCAGTGGCCTCCTGGACTGAAGCAAACTGCAGTCTCCTCTGATTCCTAGGAATTTTTTCTTTTCTTAACCTACAGATGTTCCCTGCTCCTCTTAGAAGTCTCTCTGCTTTGCCAGCAGGCTCCCAGCTCCTGCTTCCGTTCTTCTCCTACACGCTACAATCTCTGGAACTTTTTCTCTCCAGCTGTGCCCAGATGTTCCCAAGGAAAGAAGCCATCTTCCTTCTCCTTCAAGAAGTCTCACTAACTCGGTTATTCTTTTAAAGTATCCCAATGTACCAACTGAGAACAAACAAACCAGATGCATACTGTCCATAACAGTCCATTGCTCTCTGTCAATATTTTTCAACTTGTACCAGAAAAAGAGAGAAAAGCATTACCAGGAATAAAACAAACTACTAAAGGTTGTTACAAGCTATAAATGAAGACATGTATTAATTTATCTGGCAAAGGACAGAGATGTCAGTGCTCCCCAACTTTAGCCGTACCTTTTAGGCCATGAGAATTGCAAGTCAGTGACAACAGGCTGTCATATTATTGTACAGCATACACATAAATGTCTACACCTGTACCAATCCTACTGATCTACATGATTTTGATGGGGTTTTGAAACAACAGTGACTCCCTTGGCCAGCAGCCTACCCTGTGTCTGTACTACCTTTGTGGACCCACCAGCAGGAGAACTTTGACCACCAGCACAATCAGACCGGACTGATTTTTTGTCCACATTCCTTGGGTTTATTGCCCTGCAGCACCGTTTAGACAAATCCTCACTGCCTAGCACTTGGCCTGCATCTCCTTTGGGCCAGATGTGCTGTCATTCTACCCATAAACATAATTCCTGTCCTCATTTTTTTTCAGTTCAAAGTATCCAAAATAATAAGATGGCTTTCTCACTGACCACCAGTATAACACCAGTGTTATGCCCAGTGTGTCCTAGAGAGCAACTTTGGGACATGAGATTTGGCAAGAGGGTATTGGATAGATGTCCTGGCAGACAAAGTCAGGTTAAGTGCAGCCCTCTGCCAAACTGTCTGGAAGTTACTCTGAAGCACATTATCAGCTGTGTCTGGGTATTTTGGATATATATTTGGATAAAATAATTGCCAGCTTCAGAAGGGAAGCAGGCAAGATGGCTAATCAGGGAAAGCGAGACCAAAAAACGAAACAGGGACTGAGCAAAACAGACACTGTAAGGAGACAAGTCCATACAGTAAAAGAAAACCTAAGTCTTAACCACTACTGGCATGTCTTCTTCCTTGCGTTAGTTCTTACCAAACTCTTCCAGAGTGACAACCTGTCCAGGTGCCACGCAGCCAGGGGCTCCCGGTGCCAGTGCCGGGGGCTGCCGGCAGGGCAGGGCCGGGTCTCTCCACCAGGGCCCGTCCACCCGCTCCAAGGGAGCCCTGCGGGCAGCCGGGGCTGTCCCAGCCCTGGCATCGGGCACCTGGTGGTGCCCCCGGGCCCTGACGTAAACTAGGCTCCAAAATCACAGCTTTAGCTTCCCATACCCATTACTCCAACCCTATCTTCAGGTATGGCCAGGGAATAAATTCATACTACAAAACTGAATATATACCGCTAAGAACAAAAATAAAGTTCAATTCATCAACACCTATTTCATAACACTGCGTCCCTCCAGAATCAGCAATAATTAGAGATTTGGAAGCTTTGGATTCCCAAATCCTAACCCAAGACCAAGTCCTAACTTTAATATTGGGCAGCTGACAAATTCTGACAATAAAAAACAAAATTAGTCATTAGCCACTGCTGTTATTAATATCCTTCTAAAATCTGAAGCATTCAGAAATCAGCAGCAAACTGAATTCTTAGGGTTTTCCAGACCCAAATTCCCAGACCATCATCCTAACCATGTCCCTATCCCGCATCATAATTATAGCAAGGGGACTACCACTTACAATAACAGAAAATAAGAAATTGGTCTTCATCAGCTCCAATGCTTCTTCTAACTCTCTAGGAAATATAAAGCCTAGCAATGAACTGGGCTCTTAAGTCTATCAAACCCTAATTCTGACTCTGAATTTAATTACTGGCAGGAGTTCCCTTTCAGCAGTGGAAAGAAGATAATGTGTTGTTTCCTAATGAAAAATTCCCTCTTTGTACCTTAGAGGGCTCTACAAAAATGCAGCAACAAATGGGGCTCTTGAAATATTGGGTTCCCAAACCATAATCATAGCAGCAGGAGCCACTTCTAGTACCAAAAGACAACATGAGAAATTCTCTACCATATTACTATATTAATGAAAGCTATTTTAATTGTAATTATTAATATAAATAAATATTCATAAATATTAATTCTTGTTGTCTTTGTAAGCCATACAAAGTGCAAATCCAAATACTAAATTTACTTATATGAACGAGGCCCAGGATTAACTGAGAACATAAAGCATTGGCCCATCCAACTGCCTTCCCTACTCGTAATTATCTAGACCCTCTAGAATGCAAAAAATAAAGAGGTTACTTTAAACAATAAATCCAAAACTTTAGCACTAACCCCAATCCTAATATTAACATTAATCACCAGCAGTGAATACAGCAATAAAAGCTAAAGTAAAGCATATTCCCATAAAGAAACATGTCATCTTTGGATTCCCTGGAGAATCCACCAATAAACTGGAAGCAGGAAAATTTAGATTCCCAGTTCCTAACACTAACCCTTACAGTTGTGTAAATCCAGCTTCTACAAGACAACATAGAGCATTAATCCTTTCCAAAATCTGCTCACTTCCAACTCTTTAGGAATAACAGAATGCAAGAACAATCTGGGCTCTTAGGAAGGAACGAGTTATTAGGGGAGAATAGCTCTTAACCTGAAACCTAATCTCAGTCCTAAATTTAAAGCAAGTTAGAGCCTTAACCTGATACACAACTCAACCCTAGCTCTAATGTTATTTATTACTACAGTGTGCATCAAAACAGTAAAACACACAGCATTTGCCTTTACCAACACCTGTTATCTTGTCTTCTTAACTCTGTGAGACACAGAGAATTCCTTAAAAAGATAGAGTCTTGAGAATCTGCTTCCAAACCCTATCTCTGACCTTCATTATTTGCAGGGCTAACAAAATAATAAAAGAGTACATCCAACCTCCTGCCCTGTTAACACCTGCCCTCTTCCTAACTGTCAGACCACCAGAATAAAGAAATAAACAAGAGTCTCAAAGAATTGTATTCCCAAATCCCAGCTCTAACCCTTACATTCAACATACATAAACAGTAAAGGAGGACATAGGGCATTTGCCCTTTCAGATGCTGCCCTATTCCTGATTCTTCATTCCCCTGAATGAGAAAACCAAAGAAAACATTTCTCTCCCATATTCCCAAACCCCGGGTTGGGACCTGAACACCCTGAAGCTTAATGTTCACTAGCACACCCAAACAGTCACTGGCCCCTTATGACCAACAGGTCCCCTTCTGCACCCTGTGAGTCCCAGAAGCTTTACACTCTGACTTTGCACAAACCATATTCCACTTTTTAATTATTTCCAGCAGAGAAATTCTAGGAGATTTGTCTCTGCAGATTAATCCCAGAAGATTAAGAAAGACTAGCACTATTAACCTTTATTCTCCTTCAACCTGTATGGGACCTACAGAATATTGCAATAAACTTGGCTCCTGACTGTAAAGAAATTCCAAAGTTAACCTCAACCCTCTTTCTACTTAAGGGTTGCAATCTATATTGAACATAAAAAGAGAATTTAAAATACTTCTCTTTATTAACATTTGTCCTCTTCTTAATTTTGAGGAACTTGATAACTTAATATTGGCTAAGTTCACAGAGCCAGGGAAAATAACAAAATATTACTTTCCATGAGTTTATGGTTAACTGGGATTAAGTTAAACAGGAATTTTTTGAATAGATGCTATTCTTTTGGGAAACATTTTTCACTGACTTTTCCTCTGGACTGTTTGAATTGTAAACCTTAGTCAAGACCTTGTCTTAGTCAAGAAAAATGTTTTAAGTGAACACATTTCATAGCAAAGTTGATAACTACTGAAATCAACTTCTTCAGCAGATATGTTTTATAAACATATATGTTAATTCTCTTATTAATTTTTAAACATAACTTAGTATGTTATAAAACTTCACAGAATTTTTACACAATGAATGTAAAAGTGGTCTTGATCAGAACTGATAAAAGGAAAGTATGATACAAAAACTATTTAGTTATTAGAAATTTAATTTTTGCTGCAGCAACTATGATTTCAGTAGTACTAACAACTTTAGTTACATACTTGATGCAAGTTCTCCACCTAGTGGGGTAATTTTTAATACTCTAACTGGATTGCAATTCCTGGCATGTCATCATTTTTATTTCTGATTAATTTAAGTAGTAATAGCAACAATTTCCTTATGCAATATTTTATAAATATTTATGCAATACAACAAGTTTTTCCAAAATTGAAATTAATTTCACACAGCGACTAAAATATTTATAATAGCTTCATAAAACATAAAGGCCAAGACAACTGTAAAAGAAAACCCAGGCACCAAAATGAAACTGTATCGATAACATCACTTAAAAAAACAGCCTCAGATATTTTGTTATTCCAGTTTTTGGCAGCTGGGTAAAGAACAATTCTTAGAAAATCCTATATGCTTCACAAATACTAACAACAACCATATTTTAGACAAAATTTTAGAGCAGGCAACATACCTACTAATACGACATTTACAGAACAAACCCATGCAGATGCCAGAGTAAAAAGTAACAATTTGAACAAGTTATCATGGGACAAATGATTTCAAGTCACTTGAAGTCCTTACTTTCAGGCTAGACGGGACTGTAAAATATATATTTTAGTCTGACCACGTATGTTTGTACATCATGCGGGAATTCCTGAGGAAAGTAGAAGGATCATGGTCATTCATAAAGTCAAACTGGATGATCATAATGATCCATCCTGTTTAAATATCCTGTTTAAAATCCTGTTTAAATCATCGTAATCTTCCTACCTGTGCTTGCGAAGAACAACAACCTCTTGGAAAAAAATTACAAAAGTAAGACCTGATACAAAATACACTGTCCACATTTCAGACCTATTAAAACTAAGCTGGCCTCAGCTCAAGTACTAATCACAATTGTAGTGGTATGGCATGGAGAAACAAATGTGCCTTCAGGTAGATTGGTCCTGAGCCACTTAGGGAGACTAAGGTCAAAACTGCGGCTATGAATTTCACCTCAGTTCTTACTGGCAGCTAGTGCCAGAACCAAAGCAATTGGTGTAATGCACTGTGCTCCCTGCATGATACATTACTTAATAATTGCATGGCTGCATTTCAAGTCACCTTCAGTTCACAGTAGTTTTTAGTTATCACTTGACAGCAAGAATGGGCTGCAGTTATCCTGCACTTGAGATAATGACGGTATGGATTAAAGTAGCGTGCCCACATCAGACAAAAGTGGTCACACATTCTGAGTAGATACAGATCAACATTATAGACTTGGTCTTCTATAACATAAGCTTCAGAAAAGTGCCTTGACTCTTTCAGTGCACTTGCCAGCACTCATTTTGCCAGTACTAGGGATCACATTCCCTTGGCTGATGAAAGTTCCAGTTTACTCTTTCTTACTCTACCAGCTGACTCCACCAAGGCACCATGTCTTGCAGATTTACATAGGCTCATTTGGGTAACCTAGCTCTCAGCCAGCATGCAATTTCACATGCATATGAGGCAATTTGCCCAACAGCAGCAGACAAATGTCCCTACTGCACAAAAAAGGAGACTCAGACAGAAGGATGCTATGACTTATCTGAGCAGATCATGAACAAGAGGCAGTGAAGGACGGAGACTTAACTGAATTCTTTTTGTGTATGCTAATAATACATAGCCTTCAAAAATATTTTCTTTCTAAACAGGAAAACAATGCTTAATCCAGTACAAAAGATTGTTTAATGCCAGACTGACATGAACACGGTATCCTGCAGGGAATGATGCCAGACAAGAAAGACAGGAGAGATTCCTTGTCATCATGGCATATACACATATAACATATATTGCCTTTTACAGTAGTTGAGTTTCAACTGTGGGGTGAACCTTAGCACAAGAAACTTTTTTTCTTTACTTTTTCCTTACAAAAAATTAAAATACAGAACTATGTAACTTGTGGAGTTTTTCAAAGGTGCTAAGCTCCAAGAGCGCTCACCAAACTTCTGCTATCCAAAAGGAAGTAAATCTCACAACTTCACTACACTTTTTACAATTATTCTAGTTCATGGTCCATCATCAAGAACAAATCTTTCTTTTTCAGTTCTGGAGATCAGAGTGCAGGCTTTAAAAGCCCTGGAGTCTTTTTTGATTGGAAAGTCAAGAGTTAAATTGCAGAGACTAGCTGGAGCCTGTAAGGAATACCCATGAATAGCAAAGGCTTAGGGGGGAGCTGACAGGCCCTAAATGATTGTGCTAAGGAAGATCGGCACCTCCTCAATGAACCTTTCCTGTAAACCTTTCACTTTGTTTTAAATGTACATGAGGTAAATGCTGCAAGCCACCTTCTTGCAGAGGACTGTTCAGAAAGTTGTGGTGCATCAGTCCTCTCTAGCTGCCTGACTGTATGCTCTGTCTCGTGAGTCAGCCAATGTAGGTGCCCTAAGCCTAGGTTCTGACTCTTGGTGTGTTTCAGTAGTCATTTGTATGCTTGAAATCAAATAATATTGCTTAATAAGGGCTGCCAAATACTAGAAAGAGGAAGTATCCTAAGCACAAAGACAATGAAAGATCAGACTTACTTATTAAGTCAGACCACATGAGCAATCCAGTCAAAAACGGAAGGGCAAAACTCATAAAACCTCTTCACCGTTCTCCTGCCTGGGAGCATGTCCCATGGTCTTCAGTTGCAGTTACAGTTGGGCTTTTGCCAGCATAGTACTTATATATATATAAGTATATAACTAATATAACTGCTAATTTAACTGCTCTTCAGTGGTGGGAAGATGGACTGGAGTAATGGTATTTCCCACTGGCTAGGTTCCTTTCCACTGAGATTGTAACAAGGTTCCAGGTAATAAGCTAGAAAATCTCTGCAATATTCTTCAAACCTGCTGTTCAAAGTAGTTTATGTGGTATACAAATATATACACACACGCATACACACACACATATATATACACACACATATACATGTATATACATATATATTCAATTATGTCTTAAATTTTTGTGGTCTGACTGTAATTAGGTTTTCATCTGAATGAAAACTGACCTTGCTAAAATGCAAACAACCAGAAGGAGGAAAAGGGGCCCTCAAAAGGGCCCCTAAGATATTTGAAAAGATACCTTACGAGAACGTAATAATTTCCCAGCAACACAAGGATTGCTGGGAAAACTCTTGATGCTTAGAAATTACTCATTTATAAGGATATAGCTAAAAGGCACTGTTTCAAGATCAAGAGTAAAGCAAGTGTACAGCTCTGATTTTTGAAATTCTCTTAGGGATTTGCATGAAGTTTTCAGTATACCAACAATCAAAACTGAAGAAATAAAATGAAGTTTGGGAGCACACTTAAGAGCCAAATTTCATCTTACTTATCAACAACTGCTTTGGTGCTAGGACTATAAAAATTTTTAAAAGAAATTATTATGGGAAGAAACATTTTTCACTTGTCATGACAAAAAAAAAAAAAAAAAAGGCTGAATTCTTCTGTGAAATTTGTGCAAAAAAAACCCTGACTATGAATCAGAAAATGTCACTGTGGTAGATGGAAGTTTTTAGAAGTGATGAACAAATGGAAATGTTGGCTAATAAAGGAAATATTTAAACATTGCTAGTCACAGTTGTAACTACTGTACCAGAATATGCCAGCTTGCTATGTACTTTACTTTGGAATAAGGTCACAAACATCTATAATTCACACTTTTATCAATGCTAGTGCCCTTTGGGGGTTGGGGGCTCAGTTATTAATTAAGTCAGTTATTATTAAGCTGGCATCTGATTTTGACTTTGCACAACTTGATATTTTCTTGGGTTACTTGTTACTTTCTTAGTAACATAGGAGATTCTCCTTTCTTAATCGTAGTTCATGAATGGATCCCTTAAAAAGACTTCTGCTATTGCAAGAACACTACTCACTGTTAGAAAACATATAGTCATGTACAGCCTTCATCTACAGCTGAAGGCAATTTTCAGCTGATTGCCACTGTGCAGCTACAGGAAGAGAGGGAACATTTCTTCATTATATTATCATTATAATCAGGGTCATACTGGACACAGAATGAGTATCCCTTGGGATTGGATTGTGATTCCAAATTCAGTTTTTTCTAAAGATGATAAATGCAAAACATTTTAAGTAGCTGCTGTCCTTTTTTTATTTGGGGTACATGGACAAAATCTGTCACATTATTCTTTTATGAATTGACCATTTACTAAGTACTTTAGAAATTCTGAAAGATCTTTCACATTCTGACTTTGTTGGCAAGGATTATATTCAGAGTTATGATGTTTGGATACTGTGGGAAACATGTAGTCTGTTTATGTGTATATGACTTGTTTTTTTCTTCTCATCTGTACCACAATCCCTAACTGAAGATTTACAAGAGAAGTTTTAGAGAATCAAAACTTTCAGCTTTAGTACCACAGATTCATCACTTGCTTATTATCTGCTAAAATAAAGCCCTAAAACACTAAGAGAATGATTTCATACTGCCCAAAATAAAAGTCATGACTCCATATAAACTTCATGGAGCGAGAAGGGCTCTTGGAATCTGAAGGAGCTCTCAAAATCTGAATCACTTTCTGGAGATGGCTGTCTTTCTCCCATTAGATAGGGAACTAAAACTGGCTGAAGGCTAAACCTAGGAATTCTTGGTTAACCCAAATGTATCCCCTTAGATGAAGAGTGGAAAGTAAGCAGGTTGGTAACATCGCAATATTTGCTAAGGGGAGAATGCCATATCCGAGTTTTGAGATGCAACAGAAAATTCTGCTCATAACAAACCAGCTGAGAATAAAATTGACAGGAAAAAAATATAGATGTTTTGGGGAAGATTTTGATGTAAATTAGGGTAGGCTCAAGGAAGTAACTAGGTTAAGGTCTGAATTTGTTATTGGGGCAACAGCAGATTAACATTTATACTTGCAAGGCTCAGATCCCCTTTCTTATGAAAATGCCAATGGAAAGGCTTAGTTGGGTGAGGAGGTGGTTGATACTGCCATGATATACAGATTGTGATATGCAGAATTTGTAATGTTCTTTTCATTCACAGTTGCAGTCTTACAGTTAAGCAAAAGGGATTGCCATCCTGCCCTCTGCATTGGCCCTTCAAATCCTTGTGTTTTCTTGCTTCCCTAAGATAGGAAGAGATTAAGGGTGACTGACAGCAGAAGAAAATTATGCAGCCACATATATGTTAATCTTATCATCTTTTCTGCAGGATTTGGAAGGAGAAGGATATTCATAACTGTTCCTTTGTTTCACTTTGGGACTAGCCACAGATTTCCCAGCATCCTAGAAAACAATTCTAAAGGTCTGTGACAGAAAAACAATTCTTTCAAGACAACTAATCTCTCCATTCTTATCATTCATATTAAGGTAATTCTTCACCCTTAATACTGGCCAGAATATTTGATCATGAGTTTCAGGCCAGGAAAAGACTGGGAGACTCTGATAAACATTTCCTCTATCACAGACTTAACTATCCTCATTTAATGTAACACTTTTCATTAAATCAGTGTACTTTTGCACATTGGTAAACTCAGGACAGCAGCCTATTCCTGGCCACAGACTGCAAAATGTTTTCTTGGACCTCAGCATAACTGAAGGCCTTCTTAATCAGAGGAACTCAGGATCTTCACTCATACAATCTGGCTACATAACTCTTACTTGTTTAAAAAAAAAACAAAACTGGTTTATAAGAGCTGAGATCTGGGCTTTTTTTAAATAATAAGTTAAGGCCTATTCATTTCTCAAGAAAAATGCTCTCTAACAATTGTTCCACATTATGTATTTTCAGCATTGCCAGGTCCCACTTTTCCAGAGTTTAGCCTCACAATATTATTACCTTTGCATCTGAAACAGATCCTGATCTTTGCCTGTCCAATCCAGCAATAAGTAGACTGGAAAAATAAATCTGCTACATATTCCTAACCACTGTCATTCATTATTACTACATTTTTGACACGGCCATATTGAAAACCATGACAACATACTCTGGACAAGAATGACCGGGCTTATAAGGAACATATATGAATGCGCTTTGTTCACTTACAAACCCAAGTAAGAAGATCACTTCAATTTTTTACTTTATTAATATTTTACATACATAAAGATCCTTTTGTCCTAATGGATTCCAAAGCAAACCATTAAAAAGGGAATCAGAATGATTTAGATATTACTGCCCATAATTGGATTATGTGTTACTTGCTTCTGTGCTAAATTACTGTACCAGCTCAGCCTACAGATGACCAAAGCCTCTGATTTCTCAATTGAGAAACAGTCTTCTCTTTAAGCAACAGACTTGTAATTGTAGCACAGACTTTGTCAAAAGATCCATTCTATCCTTTGATGAATTAAACTCATAAAAGATTCAAAAACACATTTGTGCTGCTGATAGTGACAGTACCAGTTCTGCAGATGTCACTGTTGCTGCCATTTTGCCCTACATAACTCAGGCAATCTTGGATATCTTTCCAGAAATTAGCACAAAGCTTGATTCAGTCACTTCCTTTTACGTTTGGCCTTTATGGCACATGGAATTATAACAAGCAGGAAAAGGAAGATGCCATTCAGAGAGCAATTTCTAATTTATTTATATGTTCAATGTCTGAACTACAGTTTCAGCAAGTTATTTGGCCCTTTGGGATTAAGTCCGTCTAGTTCTGTGGCTTTGGAACATATTTTTAAACCAGTAGGCTCAGTGTGAAGTTCTGACTGGCACAGCACAAGATTTTTTGAAATATCAATGTTCCATTATATTTACAAGTTCTGTGTTGTAAGAGGCTAGTGGGATATCCATAGGATTTCTAAGGAGAAGCCCACATTATATTTATAAATGTATTATTTCTTTCCGGATTAGAATGCAAAGAAAGAGGTAAAAGGACATAATCACAGGAGTGTAGTAATGAAGTCTTGTTTGTTTTCAGAAGCTCAACAGGCAAGATAGACACCCATGCAAACTATGGTTTGGGGCTTTACATGCCTAAATCTAATAAATTTTTAGTTTTAAAATTATGTCTATGTAGCACTTAACTGGCCTGGCAGGAGAAGCTGAACTGTTAAGATTCTCACTTACCTGATGCAGATTGTTCTAGGAGAAGTTACTATGGAAGATTCAGTTATTCACAGGTATTGTCCCGGGAAGAGTTCAAAGATTTTCATATTAGGATAGGAGGGCTCTTACATCAGCTAACGAATGCACATTTAAGAGTCTGTAAGTATTATTTGGGGGGAAATGGCATAAAATGACAGAAAAAAATCCATTCTGACATAATCATATATTAAATTGCTTAAAAGATGAAGACCTAGAAAATTGGAAATGAACTACAATAGGGAAAAAAGAGAAAGGAGAATTCAGAAAGAGTATAACGAAAAATTAAAATTGACATACTGTTCCAGTAAAGCATAAAGGAAACTATGTGCCAAATCTTAGTGGGAAATCTGTAAACCATCAGCAACCAAAACCAGAACAACTGAAATAAAACAGGTTAAAATCACAGCTCCCTGTAAATGGATAGATAAGTCAACTTTAACTGGTTTGGTTTATCATAATGAAAGTGGAATTTGACCAGAGTAACCTCGATGACTGAAAAGAGGGTGTGTTAATTCCGTGAAAGGTAGTATTTGTGACCACTGGCTGAGATACAGGAATACAGAATAAAATCATCCAAGAGGCTATGCAGAAAAATAACAAGTGAACAGAAACAAAGCAGAAAACATTGGCACCTAAAATTCTGGGAATAAATAAGAATTATTTGGAAATAGAAAGTAAAACCTGAAATTTCATGGGACATTGAAGCCCATGGGTAGATGGTTTTCAAAGGATATGCCTTAGAAAGTATGAAGGGTTAGGAAATACTGTGCCTGACTGTAAGTGGACATAAATTTATTAGAAAGGATGGAGGGAAGTCTTATTTTAATTAAGCAAGAAGGCAACTGAGTTAGTTGCTAATTGGGCCCAGCTGGACTGGGGACTTGATCACTGGCTACAATGTTACTAAAATTATAAATATAAGGCAGTACAGTATAGTAAGTACTATGGCTGCAGTTCACTAGTTTGATATCAAAATTGAACTTGCTAAGAGTGTGGAATGTGTTTTTCCTCAGATTGGTGCTCATGTAGACATCATTCCTATAATTTAGGCAGGCTGAAAGAGGAAAAGGAATTAATTCTGTCCTCAGAGAAAGTCCCTAATGTAGCATGATGGAAACATGTGGACCTACGTATTGAAAATTTCACAGCAGTATTTTAGATAAACACTACTGCTCAGTGATCTGAGAACATAAAAGATACTAACCTAAGCATTTTAAAGGATCATATTGTCATTATTTTAAAAAGACAAGACTGGTGGTAAATTTACAGATATGAAATTGCAATGGATACTCAGCATGTATAGGTGGCATCTGTTTGGAAAAAAAAAAAAAAAGATTTGTGTCTTGGATTAGCAAACACAGAGATTAGCCTTCAAATATTCTTGAAGGTTTACACTGGATTCCTAGTCTGCATTTGTTTATAAAGGAATATGACCAGTAACCTGTAGAGATACCAGTGTCTTATCTGATATACAAACTGATCAAGGAAAACAAAAAGAAAAAGACTGATATAGTCTGCAAATAATTAGATTATGAGAAACTGGATACTGGTATACAACAGAACTCTGAAGTCCAGGCCTTTCTGCATGTAAATCTTATTACTCACTTTTAGAGCAAGAAAAAAACTACCATTAAGGGTTGATGGTTGAACAAACCATAATCTTCCATTTTCTGTAGGAGCAAAATATGATTTGCTTGAGTAGAGTGCAGATGAATATCTTGTATAACTTCAGGATGAGATACTTAATCTTAATGTGGAATAGCCTTATTGTTGTCATATCACTACAGAAGACTATGTGGTGAGTGTAAGAAAAATGTTGCAGCTGTTGTAAGAAAATGGAATTTGGCCAGCCTTAAAAGAAATCTCTTTGCTTAAAACTGGACTGAAATTCATCCTTCTGTAAGGGTTCTGAAGTCCACTGGCATACTTTTTGAAAGAAGGGAGGGAAAGAATACATACTATCGAAGCAGTTACCTGTATTGAGAAAATTAAAAGAATTTTTAACCAATTAACTTGACCACATGCTGCAGCTAATCCCTCTCATTTTTTTTTTCTCTTCTGACATACAAGTAAAGGAACTAGGTGCTGACTTGTACCAAATTTTACAAGGTAAATCAAGTAATCAGTAATGGATCACTGACTACAGCTAAGACAAATGACTACTTTCTTTCATGAAAGCTAGACTTTCTAACTCTGAAATAGGCTGTAAATGGCAAATGTTGTGACCTTCTGCAACACAAATTCCTTCATGAGTTACAGTGATGACAGCTCCTTAACCTGTGTCTTCACTTCTGCAAGGCTGAAATTCAGGGCACAGGATCAATTAATTTAGAAGTTAAAAGATGAATATAGGGAGCTTGCTGAAGAGACAAATGCTTTCTCTAGATTGTTTCTGATTATAAGAAAATGACAAGATGCAAAAAATTTTGCAAAGATAATAGTTCTGTGTTACAGCAATTATATAGGCAAAGAGATGGGAAGGTAGCCTGGTTAGCAGCTATTAATCTCTTCATAGAAGAAAAGTTTTTCCTGATTTATAGCCTACTGCATGAGGAAACATTTCACCACCCAGAAGAAACATATAGATTTTTCTAACTTTTCATTATATGATGTATGTTCACAAAAAAAGTAAGAGTTTAAAGCATGATATGACAAAAAATTGACATAGTGGTTGGGTTGATTGTGGCTAAGTAACTTCTTATAAAATTTAATTTTATTTATATTTATATTATATATAAATATAATTAAGTGTTTTTTTCTGAGGTATTTGTAATAGATATATTTACAAAAATATGGGAGCCCAAATACTTTACTTCAGAAGTAAGCAATTCTTGATTTTTTTTCTTTCCTGATGAAGGTTGTTAACCTTAGTCAGTCTTGAAGAAGAAATGCTCAATTAGGAAAAAAGGAAGAAAAACCACTAGCCCTAAAAATATATTTGCTTAAAAATTACCTTCTGCAATCAGTCAGCTCGAGAATTACCTTCCACAGAGGTTTTTTCTAGATAAAAGGCTGGCACAGTATGCTAAATTTCTTGAGGAAAACAGATTTAATTATTAACTCATATAATTAGTAATTACTAAGTTGTTAACAATTCATTACTTTTTTTGGAATCAATTCCAAGAGTGATATAATTTTAGAGAGGATATGCTTAATCACTGCTTTAAGTGAGAGACTGAGTTCAACTTCTGTTACAGAGTTTCTGGTTTATTTCGTAGTAAATTCAGAATAGAGTTGCTAATATAGCTGTATCCCATACGCAGAGAAGATTTATATAGAAAATCCCAAAGAATCCCTACGAATGTTTATATAAATAGGTAATGTAACATCCATCTGTCTCTGGTACAATATTCAACCAGAGAAGAGAAAGATGACTTTCTGAACATCTAGATGAACTTTAGTCATCTAACCCAGTCCAAATGTCATCATTAAACTGATCCAATTATAAACAGATATCTGTTCATTCCAGCTAGGGAATCAAAGTAGATGGTGATGATTTATCTAGCCTCAGTTGACTATATACTTAATATGCTTGCATGGCCACCATTATTGGATAACTGAGCTCTTCAATATTCCTTGATCCTCATAATACTTGTGTAATGTAAGGAGGTGCTAACCAGAATTTTATCACGGCAACAGCAAATCTGTAATAGGGAAGTGAATTCAAGACACAGGTTGATGTCCCAGTTCTTATGCCAATTTCCCATGATAAGGCCTAAGTAAATTCAAACCCCCCATCCTCAAAATATGCTGTTTCCACTTTTAAGTGAAGTTTTGGAGAGAGAGAAGCTGACATTAATAAGCTTCTTTGCTTTTTCTACCTTATTTAACTAGGAACATATGACTGGGTGGGATGGTAAAAGTGACCTTGAAACTTCTTTCTGTATAATAAAAGTAAATTTTGTAACTTAGCCCTCTCAATTAACATAGAATATTGCAAAAGAAACACTGACTTCAATAACCTATGCTAGTTTAAATTGTTTATTTTGACAGTCACTCAAGAAAGTGATGTTTCAGCTATGACTACTGACCTTCCTCAAGGTTTCTTCTAAATGAGTCAAAGCCAACTCTCTAAACATCTGTGAGAAATGCAATGTCAAAACATTGTGCTTTGGAATAACTGTCAACTTGTATGACTAAATTAAATTAACCTGAACCGAAGATAAAATGGTGTTCTGAAATGCATATCAATCGTTATATTCATTGAGGGAACTGCACCAACATAACCTTGATAATTTCACTGGTTTTGGAGAAGAGGGCACAACTGTGTGACTCCTTAAAATCAGTGGTCTGCAGTTAGTGATGGCCCATGAAAAGAATAAAGACCCAATATTGTATTACATCAAACACCAGTAGATTCAGTTTTAATGTTTAATACCCGAGGTATCAACAATGTTGGATGCAACAGATAACCACAAGCCATGGTTTGCAGGAAGAAGCTCTATGTTCTAAAGTATCAAATCAGTATAGTTATTTATCTATAGTAGTGTTATGGAGATTTTTAATGGTTATTTCAGAGTTTTGCTCTTAGAGGTCATTGAGAACATGCAAAGGTGGAAATTGTAGCCTGCAGTATACAACTGCAGTGCATTTAGATTTTAAATGCCAGTCATGTTACTCAGTTCACATTTATTGGTAATAAACTGATTACATTAAAACAAGGAATGAACTCTACTGAAGACTAAACCACAGAGGTTACTATAGCTGCTATTTACAGAAGTAAAGCCTGGAAAGATTTTACATAGCTCTTATTCATACATGTGATCATCTCAAACATGTAGGCTTCCTGAAGGGAGTTACAGTTGCACTGCTTAGCCCTGAGTTAGTTATATAAACCTTCTATATCTCATCTCTTTTAATTTAATTCTGCCAGAATAAACTTTTTGACTGTATGTGTATTTCTATGTATGGAATTTTAAAAAGTATTTAACTGAAAATAGAAGACATTGCAAATTGATAAAACAAATACCTATAATAGACTGTTGTCACTTATAAGACAGTCGTCATCACTATTTAGGATATGCCAAGCCAAGGCATTTTTGTTTTCCTTGATGTTCCCAGATAGGCTTTTTGTTACTTAAACTCTTAGTAAATCCTCTTTTAAAACTCTAGTATCACTTAATGCACCAGGAAAAGTACATCTGCAACTTCAGGGAGGTTCTGTGCAGCTCTAAATGGTTGATTGTTCCAACACTGACAATCTATGCATGTGTCGTCCGATTCTAGCCCGATTCTAGTTTAAGCCTTGGGGATCTGTGAGGCTTTGAGGTTGAATTCAGTCCAGCAAAGAAAAAAGCTATTAGTAAATCTCAAATGGTTGCTTTCCTTTGTTTTTTCAAGGCAGACTGCCATCACATAAACTATTCTTAATCTTCCTGGAATATTTCCAGCTCTGGGAAATGTTCTTATGCCCTTATAATCTATGCAACTAAGGGTGCTAAATTATTCAGGGAAGTATCTTTTCCACACTTTGAATCTTGGCAAAGCCTCCTACTTAGAGGAAGCCTCTACTAGGATGGACCATCACATTCTGATTCCAGGAGCTCCTCTTTCTTTCGGTTACTAGCAGCTCTCTAGAACAGGGGTTCTCCTTAGGTTTGCAATATCTTATGAACTTAAATGATTTTTAAGGTATCCTTTCTTTCCCATTCTGCTCTACTTAATCACAACAAAAATATTTTACCAACCTTCCATTACCCTTTCACAACTCTGTCTTCAGGAAAAAGGACTGAGAAATTCTTGCTGACCTTGTTCCAAATTGGAGGTGTGGTCTGAAGTGCTCATCTTCCCTCCCTCCAAAGCTTCCACAGTTAGCAAGTTAGCCTTCTCTGATGAGGGACTTTGTTTTCCCTTGTACTGCCCTTCTTTCAACAGTGGAGCCTTAGTCATAGTCAGATGCAAACCATTATTGTTTGACACACAATTTAAACTGCTCATTTCAATTCAACTCTAAAATCTGGTCTCATTTCAATACATGTGTGAATGAGCCAAGGGGCGGTCTGATTTACATTGGACAGATTCAGATTCTTAGTCAATATTCTATGTTCAAGGCATGCTAAATACCCTTTAAGCCAAGTTCGTCAATTGTGACTAAAATCTGAAGTCCTCAAGCTGATGCTACTGGGTTACTTTTTAAGGATCTTAAGAATGCACTGGCCTTCTGGTCTTCTATAACATATTCTCTATGATGTTGAGTTTTTCTTTACTGCATCATGCACTATTACTCCAAGAATAGGCTAGAGTTTGTGAGAAGTATTAGAGTAATATTGAAAATGCTTGTTCCTAAATAGTATTAAAAATTAGAAAGAAAATTAGAAAGAATAAATAAAAAATATAAAATATAAAAATAAAAAAAATTTTAAATAAAATTTTTTTAATAAAAATTTTTTAAATAAAAAATATAATATATATGACAAATTTATGTCAGGAATCCTTTACTACAGATTTTTTTTTTATTTCCTGAAAAGCATGGCTGCTGTTTTAGCAGTACCATCTAGTGCTCTGTGCATATAGCTTGAAGTAAGTTTGGGGAATGATGAATATACCTCTCTTGGTATCAACTTTAAGGATACCAAACTTGTGAAATAATGTTATCTATTCCTAATACATAACGTGGATTTCTGAAGTGTTTTAATGCCCCAGTGATACATTTTCTGTCTCTTCCACTCCATGGAAGTAGGTTATTCAAAAGTGCTATGAATTTCCTCCAGCACATCATTTTCTTCCACGTTTACCCTAAATATAAGGTAGCATATACATTGTGTCATGGCTTTGTCTGAATTTGTATAATTTCTATTTATCAAATATGATAYTGATCATATTCATTTGATATAAATAAATGTATAATAGGTATGTATTTTTCCCATCACAGAACTGCACTGATGAGAATTAAATTTGCAGCTTCATTTTTTCCCATTCAATAGACAGGATTAACAGAACCTCAATTGTGATCAAAGTAACTACTTTAAAATAAGCCTGAGCAAAATACTCTCTCTTACTAGTTGGTTTCTCAGTACAAGTCTTCATTTCCCTGAAATTACACATGCATGACTAAGCATCAGTTAGACATCTGTAATTCTCTTTGTCGGAAAAGTCAGAAACCAACTTATACATACAAAAATGCATGGAATTTACTCACCTCAGAACATAAGGTCAAACATCTGCTTACTACAAATACGGTATTTAAACCTATTGATCTTTATCTGAGGTGCAGGATGTTTGCAGGGGATAAGTATGTTTTTGTCTTTTAAAAGACCCTCGTAAACCTAATGCTTGTGAAGCTGAACTACTGAACTATTCTAAATAATGGGGCAATTCCATGTTCCAAATTGACTTATGTAAAACAAAATAAATATGCCTGTTGCAATTACAGCAAAATCTTCTTCTAAGAAAGTACACTGAAAGCTTTAGTATTTTTTCTTGATTTAAATGCAAATTACTGGCAAAAAAAATAGAATTATTAAGAAGAAATCTAAATGAATGAGCCATAGGATGGGTGGCATGTTCAGAAAACCCATTCAGTCTATGAAAGATCTCAATCATATTTTTTTCTTCCAGTAAAAGTGAAAAGTGAAGCAGGATTTATTCAGACAAATTAGGGATGAATTTATTCAGGTATTTTAACAAGCCTGTGAACTCCTGTGTGGCCCCTTATTTTGGAAACCCTAGAGCTTGTACAGTTGGTCTAAATCCATCTTTTCTTATTCTTTTTCTTCTTTTCTTCCTTTCAGTGTCTACTGTGATTAACACATTTTGCCAGACAGTTGTTTTTATTTTATGAATAACATTGTACTACTTAAACTGGATATTGCACTATTTCCTCCATTTTTATTGGACATAAATATTATATCTGTCACAAGCTTTTCCTTGTATTTGCTCTTTGCCTCAGTTGGCATTATACTAGATGAACTACAAATTTTCATTGCTTTCACTTGAGGGAATAGTTTTAATATCTTACTTTGAGTCATCAGAATGCAAATACTTTGATCTCTAATTAGTGCAACTCATATGAATAAGTTTACTGCTGCCCTACCTTTTGGGAAAGGCTAGCTGCTTAGTTTCTTTCTGGGACAAGACTAGTTGCATTCTGAATTACTCCAATACATGGTAGAATTTTACTGCATACTTTCAGCATAGGCTCCATGGGAGCACATTATTTACTGAGTAGGTACAGACTGATTTACTCCTGATATTATACAGAGTATACACAACTCTGTGTTTGGAGTTGCTTCAGAGGAGAGGATGGCTGTGGTTTGGCTGCTAATGCAAAAACCATTTATGTAGTATGCTCCTGATCACTCTTTTTCAGGGACAGCTCAGCTTTTCCCCATTACATGACTGGTTCATTTGCATGGCAAGAAGAACTACAGAAAATTTCCAGATTGCTGTTGCTCCCAGAAAAATTCATTCAGCCCTCTCCCTGTATGCTCCTGCATTGTGTCTGTCAGAGAAGGCTACTAGATAGTACCAGAAGTAGGCTCCTGGTCCCTACAGGGCTTCAGTAATCTGCTTGCCTCAGTTGTTACGTGGACTTACCTGGCTGATCATTCTGTAAAAGGAGCAAGTCTGGTTTTTATTTTTGAAACACGGAATTACTTTTCATAGCTTGTGGACCACTCTGTGCTCTTACTGGAGAGTACTAATGTGCTGTGTTTTTTTCCTGCGACACAAAGGAGTTCTGCAAAGAGACTGGCCCTCTTACCTTTTGGACACATGGGCAGAAAATACAAGTGAAGTTGTTACTCAAAAAGCCATTTTGTCAATTTTCATATATGTTTTGACCACATCTAAAAGAAGATGGTCATTCTGAAGAAAATACAAATAGCAGCGAGAAACCTAACATGACAAAATTGCTGAATATAATAGGCTTTGGAGAAAAGGAATGTCAACATACCACAAGGAAAGCCTTATCATGATGAGGGCTCTGCATTGCCACAAACTGCAAGCATTTTGCATGCTAAGTTATTATGGTGACATGAAGGTTGGGACAACTAAACCAGCTTCACTGCTTCAAGGATGAGATTACAGTGGCTAGTGTTAATCAATCTGAAGCTACATTTTAGCAGAGAAGAAATCCCTTGAGTCAAGATGCAACACAACCCTTCTTTCCATCTGAGAACTAGAAAAAAAGCACTGAAAAATCCCTTTCTTAAGTGGTTTAGAAGTAACACATTGGACTATAAAAATAGAGACTCTCCATCAAAGAGAATTCTCATGAAGAGTAAGCTGGACCTTGGAGCCAGAATTATCTTCTCCCTACAATTGTTAACATGAAACATAAGGCAGAATCCTAGGCATCCAAAATTTTGCACTACTTGCATCTCATGATCAGAACAACAAGATAAGCAAGCACAAATTTGTCTGTAAGTCATGTATTCATGAATTCAAAATAATATCAGATATTGAACCCCTAATAATTTGCCATCTGAAATGAGTGCAAGCTGAAGGGTTTCTTTTACCATATTACCATCCAATCTCTTCGAGTCTTTCTAGGATGCATTGTTTATCTTTCTCAGCCCATGTATGCATGGTTGACAAACAATGATATAGGAACCTTAACCAAGAGAAAAATTTTAACACTTGCACACAGTCTGATCTGTGGAGTTAAAGACTCCCTAGGCTAGGATGTAAGGGGCTGGCACACAGCACACTTCCTGGCAACACACAGCTTACATGGGCAATAGCAGCTTTGGTGTGACCTTCAGAGTTTGAAGACGAGTGAGTAAAGCTGTGCTGGAATAACCTTAAAATGGCTTGGATTCTGAAGCACAGACTCAATCAAATGAAAGGAAATACATGCAGAAGCACATGCTGTGCTCTACATCAATAATGGCTGAATATATACATTTTTGTTAAAGCAAAACATGTTCTAATTTAAATACTTAAGATTAATGCATATTCACAGTGGAATGTACACATGGACAAGTACTTAAAAGAGAAAATAAACCTCTAGTTTCTTTCTATTTTGTTTGGTCTCTTTTAAATAAGAACTTGAAGCATTTTAGCATCATCTTAACTATGGTTTAGCTAGAAGTGTTTAGGTAGAATTACTAGGCATTTCTATTATACCTTTCGGACAAAAACATAGCATGGATTATCCACCAATATCTTTGTGGGAAAAGATCACTTCTGCAACTTTAAGCCTAAGATTTCCTCACCTTAAATCCTTGAGCAACTTTGCTGATTTCCAGAATGTTAGACAGTTCCTTACTTTCTACAAGCACCAAAACAGGTTAATAGAAGTGTCTGAAAAAGAAAAAAAAAATCATTACTACCAGAGAGAAAAAGTAAAAATTGAAAAGCTTATGTTTTCACCTCTTGCACGCTAAAAAGTTTTCAAATTGAAAAAATGTTGACCAGGTTTGCCTACTCCTGTTTCTTTTTAAGCAAACCAATTCCCTTAAAGTTGTCTCTTTCCTTGCCATGAGTAAACAGTAAAGTTTTCACAATTTTCACTTCTTGTGAGTCTGTGCAGTAATTCTGTTACCTTCCACCTTCTCTTTATCCAACTGTTGCCAATATAATTTAAATTAGACATCCAAGGAAAATTAAGAAAAATTAGCCTTCAAAGTCATAAAAACTTGAAAATTTGCCTTGATGACAGTTTAAGTAGACTTCTGCATTGACCTCTGATATTGTCTGCATAGCACTAATACTCCATGCTCTTGTGATGTGAGTACATATTTTCTAGCACTGCTGAGAATAAAAAAAGCCCTTCAGCGTATCTTTTTAGTTTGTTTTCCAGCCATTTCAAGGTTATCRCAAGGATCCTTGTGTTTTTCCTGTTTGTATGGGAAAAGTATTACAATTTATCACTTACTGTTTTATCAAACCTTTTATTTTTATACCAAGGCAGTAAAAAACAAGATTATTTGGAAGGAAAAACAGGGTACAATGATAACACTTGCAAAGAATAGGATAATGCAGAGCTCATTCAAATATTTTCATCTATTCAAAAACCTAAAATATGAATACAGCTGGGAAAATGAGGAACTACACATCTGAATTGTTCTTTTACTTTTTGTTGCACTGACTTGAAAATGCGGTTTCAAGATTTTATTTTGAAAACAGAAAATGCTAATAAAACTCAATTTTACCTTCAAAAAATTATTTATCAGTGCATCTGATCTGGAATAGAACATTCAATAACTGTAGTGATTGAAGAAATATGGTGTCTTTCAGAATGTATTACTTTTAGTATTTAATTAATAGCATCTAGCTAAGGATATTAGTTAATACCACACTCTTCTAAAGTGTTTTCTAAAGGTTTTAAAAAATAAACCTACCTCTAAACCTTTTCACCAGATTAAAGCAACAACATAATTTCGCTTGGGTGTTTTAAAGCTATACTGGCCTTTAGCAGAAATACTGTGTTTCTGAAAGCAAAACAGTAGACAGAAACACAAACGACAGTAGAAAGTGGGAAAACACTCTTCGACCATATGTTTCGGCTGTTAACTGAAATGCTAGAAGAGCTGCCCGGACTAGGATCCCCAAAGCCCAAGCTGCATGCCCCTCAGAGGCCCGTATGTCTAGATACTCTGCTCAGAAGCCCAGCCTCTAGCCTCCTGCCTCTGCACTCCAGAATTTTAATTTCTCAGTAATCTGCACCGAAAGGCCCTGGTTCTCCAGTCCACTTATCCAACCTTTCACCAGAGAGATTTCTTCTCATATTGCCCCAAATCCTCTCTCATTCCGATCCAGCCCGGAGCCCCCTGCTCTTTCTATTCCCTCGCACACACTCTCCTCACACCTCAGTGGGAATGCCAAAGCATTTTCATTTTTCTTGCCCCAGGCCGCCCATCCCAGAGTCCAGCAGACACCTGCGGCTCTGCCCCTCCTCTTCCTGTTGCTCTGCCTGTATATGGCCTCTGCTGCATCCCACACGCTGGAGCTAACGCTTTTCTTCTCCACTGACCCCTAAACACCCACAACCACATTTCCATTGGCTACCTTGACAGGCCAAACCTTCCCCAGACTTCTGCTTGCAGAGGATACTAAAAAAAACCCTGGACATTGGTGTCGCCTATAAAAGAAAAACATCAAGATTTTGAGGGCTATAAAAGTAGACTAGAGGATCCAATGATTAAATGACTGTCAGCCGTGCAACTGATCCATTAATTTCAAAGATGGAATCACAGAGCAAAGACTAGGTACACAAGCAGTTTAAGATAACTTCACATGAGTATACAGATAACTTACACCTGTTTAACGATTCTTGGTAAGAGGTGAAAACTACTATCACTATAGTTAAATCATTAGTCCAGGAAATTGGAGAAAGAGCCAAATTAAGCTATGTCATGAATTCTATGTCAGTCCAGTTTATGATTCATATGATTGCTCTAGATTAAAGGTATCGGAACCCATGGATCAGAACATCAAAACCAGAGTTGGCTTTCAAGCTGGACATCTGGAAGAGTACTGTAAAAATGATATAAAAATGGAGATGCTAATGTGTTTGCTCTGCCATGAATTACATACCTAGCAAACCAGTCATTGTGTAAAGGTTTACATAATTCAGATGTAAACTTTCTTGAAAGCAAAGATCAAAAAAGCAGTGAAAGATAAGCCTATATTCCAGCTGTGCAAGTGAGAATCCTATTATCAAGCCCAAGGGATGCAGGACTGGGAGTTACACAACTACTCAGCTTCATTCTTTCTGTGCAAACAAGTATGCATGGAATTGCCCATTCAAGATAAATAACAATCTATCAGATTGACTTAGAAAGGGGAACAGAGATTACTGTCCACAGGAGGTAAAGAAGAGACTAAATGCATCTGATTCTTTGCTGATGCTTCCAAAAGCCCCTATCGTAAAATAAAACAAGCACAAACAACCTGGAGGGAAAAATGGAATTTGATCACTGGACTAAGGTGTAAAGTCAAGGGTGTGGTCTGGGGCACTTCACAGAAGACCAGTCAGCAATGAGTGGATGAGAAACCAAAAGGGAATTTCAGAAAGATAACACCTTGCAGTTTTTTAATTACATGATCAACATATATTCCACCAGAAATTTCAATGTTAAAGGCAAAAAAATACAACAAGCAACTGTGGCTGCATGTGAGAACTGTTTGCACAGAATTGCAAGTTGCATTGAGAATGTACCTGAGCATACAGGAAGCTTGCATCAACAGACATAACAAATTATGTGCCAATTTTGCAAGATGGAACAGTGTTCCATCAAAGCCATATTAAATACAAAAAGAACAAATTCAAAAATCCAGCCTGGGTGGCTGTTGTGATAATCCACCAAGAAAGTAAAAGATCTATAATTTCACAAAAGACAACAGAAAAGGGCAGTAAATGCCATTGCTTGATGCAGTACATCAAAAACATTACATTGGCTCCTACAACTTTGGGCCAAAGAAAAACATAATGAACATAACAATAAAGTACTGGACTCTCAGAATCCTCGCTGGAAGGAAGAGGTACTACACTGATCACTTGACAAGTCTTTATTACATTAACATAATGATTTTTTTTTAATTTCCTTTCCTTACAATAATTCCAGAGGATTTATCAATAAGTCAGATTGTCTCTATAGTCCTTAATCTTAACATCTGAAGGGGATTCTATGGTATCATAAAAAGGACCTCAAAATATCCTAGGTCTTTTACAAATAAAGGAAAAACTACGATGGCTAACGAACAGCTGTTCACTTCTTGTGCTTCACAGACAACTGGAATTCCATCTTTCCAAAGGCAAGCCTTCATTCACACTTACATACGCTTGACTCTCTTCCTGGAGGATCTGCTCTGCATGTTCTCATGAGGCATGGTCTCATTCTTGACATTTATAAAAAATAAAATGCTATATACTGCCTTCTTACATATGTAAAATACAAAGCTAATCTTCTAAAAAATCATTAAAAAAAATTCACAAATAACAGTGTGTGGCATACAATTAACATTCAGAAAAAGTACAAACAGACTGAGTAAACGCTAGATACTAGCAAATAACAGTTTCTACTCCATGGCCATATAAATAAGTTAATAGCGTAAAGAAATGCTTTAAAATTTGAGCTAAATTGATGAGCAGGTAGCAACTGACTTCTAACAGTTAAATGATAGTACAATGCAAATAAGTGTGGTTCTATTCAAGTGTGATGCCAGGGTCCCATTTCTGTGCTTCAGTTCCCACACAAAATTCTTGCCTAATGGTTTGCTCCGCAGAGTAGCTAGAGCTTTGAATGCCTCCATGGCTCTTTCTCAAATAGCACTATTAGGAATAAAGATCCTGCAAAGTCTAAGGCTTTGCTATAAACTCCAAGCCTCTGATACAGAACAAAGAGCCAACTCTAGTTTTCTCAAGCGTATTAAATTTGCTACAATATAATCCCAATACTGACTTCTAAGACAAATATACCATCATGTTTCTAAAGAGCTTGTTACATAAAATCACTGATAGATAACATGTATTATCCAAAACAACATTAAAAAAATCAAAGTAACCCTATGCAAACCTTATGTTTCAGTATTGAATAACCACTGCTTCTATTATATCTACTGGCTAATAATTTTTTTAATAATTGAGAATCAGTCCATGGTAGCCTTCTATTAATGCTTAATGTTTTGATGCTTAAAAAAATAATATATTCATTTGTCTGGAAAACAGAAATTTGGGCAGATGAGAGTTAAAAAATAAGCAAATACAATACCTACTTGCTTACAAGTCTCTTAATAGCATTTAAACAAATGTTAAAAATAACATGGAGGAAAATCAATTTTGCATTAATCTCCAATTGGAGGCATCTGAAATTGGTAGAACTGCTGATAGAATGGAATAATTTAGGCATACAGTCATCTTATCCAGCAACAAATTAGCTTGTATTTACCATGGGATACCATTGCAAACCTCTACCAAACATTGATACCCTAAACATTCAAGTAGTAGGATCACAAGTAAATGAAATACTCCACAAATGCGCACACACAAAACCCTTTAAAGCAGGCCAGGTTGATTGCAAAAGCAGCAGTGATTTGGCTATCTGTTCACTATGCAGCCACTGACCAAAATGACCGCTGACTTCCTGACTAGCCCAGCAGTCAGCAAGCCAGCCAAGTGGCCCTTTCTCTGCTACCTGGGTTGCAGGCAAGCTGGCTACCTCTCTGACGCACCAGGATAGCAAAGTACGTAAGGGTGACTTCTCTCCAAAGAGAAGGCTGTCAATCAAATCAGAAAGCTGTTAAGCAGTAGTGCTAAAGAGACCCTTCCATTTCACTGGAACTTCTGTAATACCTGTATTTTCTCCCCATCAGTAAATTGAAATTTTACAAAATGGAAATTCCCTTTTCTGATCAGAATTATTCTGGACAGTTTTGCTTGTGTCAAACTTGTGGCCTAGAAGATCACAGAACTCTTCCCAGAAAATTAAGAAACCGAATCTCATCAGCGAAGCAAACACGCTTGAAACTTATTACACTGGGATGCTGCGGAGAGGTTGCCGAGGCTTGTCCAACCCTCAGACTAATACCCTTTATGGCTCAGGCGTGCAGGGATCCCGGATACTACCACTGGAGACCTGGAACATATCACATGAGTGACTACAGGACTGTGGAGACAAGGGTGAAGGACACAGAAGTCCACATGGTTCTCCTTAATCCTGCCAGTTTGGAGAGGCTCAGTAGGAAAGGGCTCATACTATGAGCCAACACCTGGCTGCATGACTGATGTCCCAGCCTGGGCTTTAGCTTTCACAACCACGGGACCTTCTCTGAGGATAAGGACTGGCTGAGTAGAGGCAGCATCCATCTGACAAAGCTGGCAGGAGCAATATAGTTTATGCGGCTGTGGGATTAGCCAGGACAGGGAACTCATTCAGCTGAAAGCTAACACAGAAAAATTTGAAGTTTAGCCATGGCATTTCCCTGATCCACAGATGACACAAACAGTGCCAGAACAAGGGAGGGACCAAGAGCAGGTTACTGGGTGCAGAGCTGCACCATCTCTATTGGCAGCAGCCTCTACTTACACTGCATAAAAGCTTGTCTATTTAGGTCCTAAGGATGCCTGGTTTCCTGTAGCTTTGTGCCCCATGGTTGATGGACACCAAATCAAAAGCAGTGTGAAGTTCTTACCTATAGATGGAGCATTTAAGAAGACTCATTTCAGTATGAATTTGTTATTTTAACTGACCTCAACTACAGATTTTCCTTGAGCAACAGTACTCTTCTCCATACAGTTGCCGATTTTTATGAAAATTTATTGGGATAGGGAGGATGGAGGCAGGCCCCTGTACGCACAGATATGTGAAAACAGGAGCCTAGTTTTGACAGAAATTGAGGCAAAAAATTCTGTTTTCCTGAGAAAAGTCATTCTGAATAGGAATTGTTAGTTAATGAAAAATTCCACTGGAACTCCACTTCTAATAAGTAAAATATGGGGGCAGTTTGTTTGTTTTTTTTCCATGGGGAAAGTCGTGTCCTCCAAAAGAAGATGGAGAAGTTTTTCCATACTGCCTTGTTCACTTCATGTGTTCAGGTGGAGACAAAGTGCCTGGATTTTGAAGATAAGAAATGCTTTAGATTCACACATGCAGTTTCCAATTTGTTTTGCTCAAATATGACTTACTGGCTGAGGAAAGCCAAGTTATGCAATATGATCATCTTCATTTAAAAAAAAATTTTTTTAATGAACAAAGTTCAACAGGTCGTAAAAAATAAGCGATAAATAGAACGGAAGGATTTCTCAAGAATAGACAATGATCAAACCAACCCAGTTTCCTTCTCTGGAAAGCTACATGGCCTAAAGGAAAAAGTGTGTGTGACATATCTTGACTTCAGGAAGGCTTAGACTCTCTTCTGCATCACATTCTTAAAAAAAAAATTAAGAAAAATGCAATATAAGGAATCACTAGGAAGTACACATATGACTAAAAAAAACAGTTATAAAGGGTTTTTAAACTAAAACAACATGACACACATGGCTATTCAGGGCTCCGTCCTGTCCAGGCAAGACCTACTAAATTTTTTTATATACAACCTGGGTAACAGAATGGCTGGGATGGAATAAAAAACCAAAMCAAAACAAAATAAATACCCTTGACAAACTGAATGGCCCTGATCAAAATGGCTGAAATTTAGTAAAAGGTAATATAATGCTTCATAAAGAGATATCAAATGTATAGAGACATTCAGGTAATAACTGGCTAGATAGGCAGAACGGGGATCTAGGATGAAAAATAAACTTCTTCAGATGCTGTTGCAAAAAAAGCAAGATCACATTCAGCAAGACTGTAGTTCATCCAACACTGGAGATACTCCCATGACTTTGTTTCGGGGTAATGAGGCTGGTGTCATGGACACATGAGACCTCCTATTTTGGACTCCCCACTCTACAAATAATGTTGAGAAAGTGGGAGAAGTACAGAGGAGCGGAAGAAAAAGGAGGAGACAAATGATTGATGAAGGAAGGTTGAAAACATTAATTTTTCATGTGGAAAAGTAATGTAGATAAAACTTTCACAATATATAAAGGACTGCTTTTCCTTTCATGGCAAGCATTTGTTTTCCATGTCCACAGAGAAGAGGGTAGTAAAAAAAAATAAGCTTGGTTTTGGATTTTAGGAAAATCTTTCTAATAAAAAGGTCATAAAATACGGAAATAGGTTTTGGTGTACTGCACAATCAGCTTTACTGAAAGTTCTTAAGAGCAAGTTAGACACACACCTGTTAGTAACGGTGTAAGTCAATGTTGTCCGGCTTCCTGACCTGAAGTGCCACATACAAAAACCTTCCTACAGGTAAAAGCTGTCAGAATGGTACAGCCAGAAAGGTCATCCTCTGGGCTCACAGAGAGAAAATGACAGCATCTCTTCAGCAGTTCCACTAACGCACAGCAAACAAACAGCGGAGCTGCAGGGCAACCTGGGGTACCATCGGCCTTAGCGTCCGACTGGGGAGCCGAGCAGCCCTCCCCTCCATACAGAGCCACCACCAGTCTGCAGCACGGGGCCAACCCGGGAGCCAAAGGTCTGGGTGCGTTGCATTCTTAGGGAACACGTTTAGACCAAGCAATAACTAAGTTTCTTCCAACTCAGCAGTCCCACGTGAAGTTTAAGAAATCCTAACAACAGCTTTGAATGCAGGATAGCTTCCTGGCTTATTGCTTCTGTTTTGATGAAGAAATGCAGAAAAGGAAAGGAAAAAACAGCTTCCAGTCCAGAACTCAAGTTTGATTAGTGAGGAAAATAAGTTAGTTTGCACAGATTTGCTTGTTAGCATTTCAGCTCCCAGGCTGCCCTGGCTCAGAGACGGCCCAGTGACCTTAGACCAAGGCCTCCCTGGAACCTCTCGGCCAGAAGCACCCTCAGTGCTGGAGCCCCCCAGCGAAAACCCCGCCGGGGCTGGGCTTGGTCCACAGACTGCTGTCGCCCCTTCTGGTATTTCAGCGTCATCCGGCACGGGTGCAAACCAAGAGCTACACCGGGGTGCTCAAGGGCTTCGGGCACGGCCTCGGCTACGGGCGGGCTCCTGAGCGGCTTCGCTCCCTGCACGCCAGCTTTCTGTTCCCTGCGAGAGCCGCAGTGGAATTACCCCGGTGGGAAAACCAGCAGGAAGCCCCTCTGGGGCCGTGACGGCCCTTTTTGCAACAGAGCAAAGAAAAATAAACAACCCTCACCGGGAGAAGGCCGCAGCCCGCGGAGAGGCCCCGCTCCCGCCCGCTCCGGCAGGAAGGGGCGGGGCGGAGGCGGCGCCCCGCCCCCCGCGAGGCGCGAGGGAGGCGGTGGCCGCCGTGCGTGCGCGCGCGCCCGAGCACGCCGCGTCGCGCCGCGGCTACCTCAGCACTTCCGGGTCGGGGGTGGGGCCGAGCGAGGAGGTTGGTGCGTGACGTTGCCGGAGGGGCTGGGGACTGCTGAGCGCCTGTTATTGTTCTCGCCGCCCGCTCTTCCCGCCGCCGCGTCTGCCTCCTCCGGGCGCTCTGGGGCGCGGAGGGAGGGAGGGGGAGCGAGCGAGGGCAGAGGCGCGGGAGCGAGCGAGCGCGCCCCCGCGCAGAGCGGCGCGCGCGCAGGGGCGGGAGGCGGCGGCGCAGGTAGGAGGGAGCGCGGCGGGCGCGGCGCGTGACCCGCGGAGCGTCCCCGCCCGGCGGCCGTTAACCGTCTCGAACTCTCCGTAGCGCCAGCCCGGACAGCGGGGGCGGGGGGAGAGCGCGCGCGTCACGAAGCAGCCAGCGAGAGCCGGCGCGGCGGGGACTGGGCGGCCATGGCCTACGCGTATCTCTTCAAGTATATCATCATCGGGGACACAGGTGAGCAGCGGCGGCGGCGGCGGGCCGCGCCGGGCGGCGCAGGGAGCCGGGCCCGGCTCCCCGCTCCCATTTCCGCAGTGCTGGCTCCGTTGACGTGGTGCCCCTGCGCGAGGAGGCGGCTCCTCCGCCTCTGCGCTGGGCCCCGCCCGTGGCCTCGGCCTGCCTCTCAGCGGCCTTGCGCCCCGGCTCCGTGACAGCCGCCTCCGGGCCCGGGGCACAGGCCGCAGGGCAGGCCGGGCTGTGTCACGCCCCGGGCTGCGGCGCCTCGGTGTGAAAGGCGGGGGCGGAGATTGGTGGGGGTGCGGGCTGCTATCAGTGCAAAACTCGCACCTGGGCAGCCACCCCTTATTTACCTCCCTGCAGCCCTGAGGCCTAAGAGCTGCTGCGTGCTTCCTAGGAATTTTGTGGTGACGCAAAGACCGGTGCTATGAGGTACCTTTAGGCCGTGAGGATGCCATTTCCTGCCCGGGCTGGAGGTGCAATAGCAAACTGTTTAAGTGTCAGGACATGCTGTCAAAGGGAAATCAAAAGGCCTGACTCTTTTCTTCTAATTTATAGGAGCCATTTTTTGACTAACTGCTTTTCTAGATGCTGTAAGCTGCATCTGTGGTCCCCCACCCATTTGTTTGTCCCTTTTTAAAAACTTGTTCTCTTCCGTTTGTCATTGACTACCATGTTGCAAATAACATTGCTTAAGAATGCTGCAGGCCTAACCCTATGCTGTTTGATGCACTTTTTGACAACATATTCTATGCTTCCTTAGCGTAGTGTGGGTATAGATGGCATTCTTTCAATCACACTTTTGGCAGGACAAGGTAAATAACAAAGCTAGCTATTGTGCTTGTGTATTGTGCATCTTTCTCGTTGTCTTCCTCATACCTGAGTAAATGCCCTCTTTAATAAATTTGATGACACAGCTGTCTCTTTACATGCTATACTAGGGATACCTGCATAATTATACTTCATATCGATGAACCAGTTTATCTGTTGCTAGAGTTTATGGTACTGTAATTGTACACTACAGTTGCATTGCATATGTGGTTGTTAAATAGCCTGGATTGCAACTACTACGTGGGGTTTTTTTGTTTTGTTTTGTTTTTTAACCTACATTTAAACTCTACAGATTTTTTTTGAAACTGCAGTATAAATGAATATTAAGAAATATATCATGGTTATAATGACCATCTTGAAGTATTTAATAGTCCATAGATGATGATAAGATTTCAGATTTTTCTTGAGTATCTAGGTGACTGACAGCTCATAAACCAAACTAGAGGACAGGAGATTACTTCAGCAGAGTCAAGGGAAGTAAAAGGAGGTTTTTTTGCTCAGGATGATGCAAAATGGTAGTGCAGAATTCAGGGTCATAGTGCTTCAGAACAGATGGCCTTGTGTTCTGGTGCATCTTAAAAACTATAATCGTCAGAGTGGTAGAGAGGGCAGTAAACAGTTGCTTTGGTACATTGATCATATACAGATTAAATTTTTACAATGAAATATCCTCTGTGTAGTGGTTTCTGTTGACCTTCTGCATCTTAATTGAAGATTGCTTCAGTTGCTTGAAATATGAAATACAGAGTGGATGCGTGTCACTTCTGAAGTTGTTTCCATTTCTTAAGAACCAAATACAGGAATTGTAAGATCTAGAAGAAGCACACTGAACAGAAAACAGCTCCCAAGTTTATAAAAAATGAAAAACTTTCTGTAGCATTTATTCAGAGTTGCTATAGGAAGCTAATTAAAACTTGTGCAACAGTCACTGGTAAAGTGAATTAAATATGCCAATAGTGGAAAGCTGGTTTTGCTTTTATTTAGATCTATGAGCCTTTTAAGTATTCTAATATAGCTAGTACCAAAGAGCCAATTTATGTTGTGCACAGTTTGCTGCCAAAATGACTATGATGGTTTAGGTGTTGCTGTTCCTCTGCCAAAGGCAGTTGCACTCATAGCTGTACAGATGGAAATTAATGGAGTGTATGGGGACTGTCCTTTTCTGTCCCAGTGGTGGTCTACCACAGCATTACAACCAGTGAAGATATGCCAGTGGCCTTGCATGCCTGTAATTTCCATAGTGATCAAGAAATTTATCTTTGGGACTTGATTTAGAGTCTTTGGAAGTGGATTAACTGCTTGGTGACTCAGCAATTAGTTGTAAACAAACTGTAGATGAAAAATAAGACAGCATCAACCCAGGACGGACATTGTTTTGTAGTGCTGAAAAAGGAAGATGAGCTAAATGTCAAAGTGGGTTATGCAAGCAATAAACAAAACAACAAAAAGTCTGCAGTTATACAAGACACCTGCATGTGTATTCTGAATTGTGATTCCAAATGCTTTCATCCACTTCAACAGAAATTTAGTATGATCTCAGTCTTTTAAAATGACAGCTAAAGAAATTGTGTAAGACTGCCTTGCTCAACAGATCTTGTCCGTTTTTACTGCGTGCTTCATTGGTCATTGACATTCAGTGACTTTTTCTTTTGCTGGTACTTCAGGCACTACAGCTCTATGAACAACCATAACAGAATCAATCCCATGTTATTTATAATAGTAAGTCTGCAATATGCATTAAATAGGGTTTTCTTATATCCAAGTATGTTTACCAATTTCCATCAAAGAGTGTTACAGTTCCATATGGCTGAAATACCAGTTTTGCAATGGTCAGATTTCTTTCCACCAACATGATTTGTCTGTATGATCAGTGTTGCTGCATCTTCCATAGGCATGTCTGTTTTCTGCTTTTCGTGTATGTGTTAATTCAGCAACCTTTGGAGCTTCTTGCATAATGCACTTGCCTTCCAATTTCAGCAGATATCCTTGGTTTATAAGCAGCAAATATCTCTTTTGTGTTATCTGTTTGTGTTAGGGGAAGGTGATGAGACAAAGTATAATTGCTTGGTGATCTAACTTTCCTTATTTTCTGGAGGAAAGTAAGCTGTCTAGTCTACTGTATCACTTGTCTAGGAAATTATCAGATGTTGAAATTAAGCAATTGAATTAAACTTTTTTTTTTTCTCTCCCCTTCTTGTGAATACGTATCTAGTGTCACTACACTTTGTTCTGGGACAGCTCTTTTAAGCTGGYGACATGCATGGCAAGAACCTCTTGCCCTTTTTTTCTAAAAGTGTATAATGTTACTCCTTAATTAAACAGTTTTTCATCTTACCAGAGCTGGTGCTAGCACCTTATGATAGGTTGAGAACTTGCTCATAGTGAAACCAGGGTACTAGATCTGTACTACTTATATCTTGGCATAAGACCCTTTTGGTAATAATTTGATCCCTAAAAGGCAGATATCACGTGTTTATAAACACATATTTTTCTTATCTACTTAGAAGTTAATTAGAAATACTGAACTGTAAGTAGATACTCTACAACTGATCTCATGAGACTGTTCCTGTGTGCCCCCCATAATTATTATAACTTGGGGGGGGGAAAGAAAGTTTTTTATTGTGAATGACTGACAGCTTTCTAAGCTTTTCATGATCATCCAGGACATGAACAGGTTTTCTTTAGCCTCATGTAATTTAATTTTATTTGGAGAAAGGTTTTTTTTTATTATTATTAAGACCTGTAGAGTTACCAGTTGGGTAATGCCATACTAAATGGAATGTGATAGAGCTGAAGAGCTCCTTTTAGTTTGTAGATGTGCACTAATTTTTATGAAGAAAGGAAAACTTAGAGCAGTGGTTTGCTGTAAATTATTTACAGCAGCATACATCTATTTATATAACCTAAATGTTGAAGCTGAATCATATTTGAAAAGAGTTAAAAAGCCATTTTACAGCATTGCTTTTCCCAAACTTATGTAGTCATTATGAAGAATTTTAAAGGTTATTTTTCTTCTCTTCTTATTGCTTCTTAAACTGATATGCAAAGGTCCCTTTGCTTTTAGAGGTAGCCAATTGAAACTTTGTAGTCTCTCCTTCCTATTAATTTTAGTAAAATTTTCTCATTTAGTGATAGAATTGTGACTGACAGACATCTGACTGATAAAAGATTGAGAAAAAAATCTCTGCTTGAGGTTAATGTCTCATTATGCCTAGGCCTGTGGTTGGTAATATAGCACTTTGCTGAGTTGCATAAAGATGATGTGGTTGAAAAAAAAGGAGAGAAAATATGAGTTGCTGACTGTACTAAGAAATTTATTGGGCTCATGAAACATCTGGAAGCTATCTAAAGTAGTGTAGTCTACCACAAAGAACTAGAAATAGCTCATCAGTCAGATTAGAGGTCTGTATCTTGTGACATTTGCACTATTTTTCTGGTTTAAATCTGAGCTGGTTTTAAAATCTATGTTGTTTGCGACTTGTCTGTTGTTAGAGACTGCGTTCAGCTTATTTAAAGGGTGTTTTGGGTTTTTTTTTTTTTTTTTTTTTGCTTGTTTGTTTCCTAAAGGGAGGTAGGAGCAGCAGACAGCTTGTTTAAGCTCAGTTTGTAGCAGGGTTTTAGTTCCACGAGCGCCTGAGTTGACATACCGTCTGGTTACAGGTGAAAGAAGGAGGTCTTGCTCCCCTTACTATGTGGAGACTCATACTTTTCCATGAGCTGATTCAACTCACTTTTTTTAGGTTAATTTTCTACTGAGTGGGTTGGGAAGGATAGGTGGCAGCAAGATAGCAAAGGGGAGTAGGTCTTCAGCTCCRTGGTGGTGAGCATATTGGTTCACCCTGTCTTGTGAAGTAACAGCAAGGAGAAAAATTGTTCTTTGAGAAGGCTGACTAGTCTAAAGGTTAGCAGCTGCCAAATTGGGTGGACCTGATTCCCACTCCTTGTCCTAGCTACAGACTACTTCTGCTTCTGAGCTGTCAGCATCATTGCTTGTCTGGTCCTTCAGAGAGCCAGTTCAGCTCATGAAGGTGATTAAAAAAAAAAAAAAATTTAAGCTGCATTCAGAGAAATGTAAGAGTCATTCTGAGTAAGAAGGTGGAACTCTGCAGGAAGGAGCGAGTCTACCCATCAGAGGCAACTAGCAGTAAATCTAAATGGATATAAAAACTGAATTCTGAGGGTAAATCTGAACTGGGACTACTACTGTAACACTTTTCCTCTTTCACCTTTCTTGGGAAGCAGTGGTGCTTATGCAGACAAGTAAGGAAGTGATCCGTAGACGGACACATCGACTCATATAACCATCAGTGGAGGAACAGGACTGCAGATTGGGTTAGACTGGTTTAAGTTGTTGTAGATCTCTATTTTCTGGCTGTAGCCTGTCAGTAGACAAATCTCATCTAGTGGCAAGGAGAGCCTGGAAGTTTCACTGGTGCTGGCTCTAGCACACCTCAGACTTTGCAGTTGACAACTAATCAAGCAAAAAAGGAATTACTTTTTTTTTTTTTTTTTCTTAGACTGGTTTCATGAATTTATTTTTCTTTCCTTGTGCTACTCACAGTGGGGTCACCGGAGCTAGAAGGGGAGAAGGAAGCAAATCTGCTTTTTTGATGAAAGCTATTAAATTGGCTGTGCTGTATCATCAGCTGTGCTATGGTTCCTGAGCTGCTTTTTGAATTGATGTGAGTGCAGCCTGCTACTGAAAAGAACAATCCTTCCCTTTACAATATATTTTGTAGCCCTAGTGTTGTGCACATACTAGCATTTTGGGTGACTAGTTTTCTGCTGGATCAGTTTCTTGATTTGGCTCATTGCCTAACCTTCTGAGTGAGAAGGGAGAGGTTAGTCTTACCATTTGCCTGTTTTGGCTTGCTGAGCAGTGAAACGGATACTAGTGCTGATGAAAGAAAGGGAGGAGTTGAAGTGTGGCTGGGCYAAGGCAGACAGTAGGAAAGCCCAGCAATGCTTTCCCAAGTCAAATTGATTGTGGAGCATCACCCAGGTAAGTAGAAAGCTTTTACTAAAGGCAGATGCATTTGGAACCAACTCAGGCTGATGTTTGGAATTCAGGATCTGAGGATAAAACACTGCTGTAGTATGAATTCTAGTTCACTTTCCATCACTGTTTGGCTACTAAGAAGTGGTCCTGGAACAGGCACTTGCAAAGAAGTATTCTGCTCCCTTCAGAGCACGTAATCCATTGCTTTAATTTATTCCTAAGCAAGAGCTTTTGTTTACTGTATTTGTTGGCTAAGTATGTCCAAGCTCTGCTCAATTCTTGTTTTAAGATACTAAATATTTTTTCTCCTTTGGGGAAGATATTGCTGAAGCTATATTATATTAAAGTGATTGTGGCAGTAAAATGGAGAATCAGTTAATAAATACCTAATTTTAAAGTTGTCTGTGCAACTTTAAATCTGTCCCTTTTGTTTTCTACAATTGATGACTTTCATAAGACATGCTCAAATACTTTTCCCAGGGATTCTGCCTCATTTCAGATATAAGATTTACAGTCCTAAGTGAATGAGGTACTGGTAAGTAGTCACTTTGTTCTTAGAATTTGGTATAAAATTCAGTACAGTTACTGTATTACCATTTGTATGCAATGCAGTTGGCTGCCACACAACTGTTAGTTGATCTTTGCAGCATCTGTGTATATCACAAAGCGGTAAACTGCTCAGAAGTTCATATATAGCTCCTGTTTATGACAGGTTACTGGCTGTGTCTATGATACCGTAGTTTTCTCTCAAGCTCCAGAAATATATGGGCTACAAGCTATTTTAATAAGAACTTTCTGGTTACAAACTTGCAATGCATTAAAACTATAAAATGTAAACAAAACATCACTGTTAAGAAGGTAGGCAAAAATACTAAAGTACTTATAACTACTATTTAAAAATAGATTATAGCTTGTACTGAACAGTCACTACAGTCTTGTTATGCAACTTACTGAGCCTTTTTTCAGTCAACAACAGTACAAAACTTATGGAATTTCCAATTTTTTTTTTCCCTGTAAGGTTCTAAAGTAACAGGAATAGCATTAAACAAAAACTGGCTGATTTCTTCTTTCTGTTGTGTGAACCTTTCAAATGTGTAGACTGCTTCTTAAAGGCCTGCAATAAGTAACTAAGTGTGCAGTTTCTCAGTTATCTTGAGCCAACTCAAGACAGTGCTCGTGTTGAAAGGGCTATGCTTGTCTCTGCTCTATGCTGACATTGGTATTTGTGTTTTCGCCTGAACCAACAAGCTGATCATCAAACTTTGGAGAAGGAAAATTATCAGACTGCCATGTGAGTGCTACTACTAGACATTTAATCAAGGGTCACTTTGCTCACTGAGTTTTGAAATATTTTTCTAATGCATATAAGATACGTGCAGGCAACATTTGGTGTCAGTTTTGGGGTTCATATTTATTAAATGATACTGAAATTGTTTTGCAAGGTTAATGACAAAAGCTATTCTGGATTCTATTTCTGGATTGATTTATAGATTGTTTCTTAAAAGTGAGGTGGTGATTATGTTCTGTGATGGGGAACTCTATTTTAGTGGTGGTATCAAAGTTATCTATATATGTAAAGTGTTCTGTGAGTAGAAGAATTATTAATATTTCAAGGTTCCTTAGAAACTTTTGTTCTCTGTCCCTACAGCTCCAGTATTCCTTCTAGCCTTCTCCCTGTTTCTTTCTTGCTTCCAGTGCTTTCCCCCATACCCTTTATCCATACTATTATTATCCATACTATTACCCACTTCTCTCATGTCCACTGATTTTGTTGGGAGGCTGGATGTGGCATAATCTATACCTGCTTCCAACCTGCTTGTGAACTGACAGCTTGCTGTCATAAGCCAGAGAGCTACAGAAAAGAGAACTGTTAAGACTGATGCAGCAAACTTTGCCTCAGGCTGTAGTGCCATGCCAGTTAAGCTGCTGATCTGCTGGCTGCTGCATTTTTGTTCCCTCTTTTGAACTAGCTCTGAGGCTTGTCTGACCCTGCACTAAGCCGTTTCTGCATGCTTTGTCACTCTTGTTCAGTTAATGTGCTAACCCAGCAGACAACTGAAATGGCTTGGTCAGATGAGTTCTGAAGCAGTATGGAGAAAAGGAGCATGAACATGCTGCAGGGAAGAGCAGGAGAGCGGCAACAACAATCGACTTAGACTGCTGGAATTGCTGCATCAGTTGAGGCATTAATTTCAGAGTGTCATCATTTTATTACAACTCATTTTGTGACAAAATCAAGGGCAAATCTCCCATTTCTGTTAGATTTGATTGAAACTGGCCGCTGGTCTTAGTTTTCAAGACCAGATGAACAGTGATTATAGTAGTATAGGCTTTGTTTCCTCAAGAAACAGTCAAACTTTGAGAAGTTGAACACTTTGAAAAATAAAAGATCATCATCACTGTATGCAAACCTCTGACACACTCATCTTGTGAGTTGCAATATGGTGGTTCTTATGCCTTTGCTTGCTGTCTTTTATCAACAGATATGTCATTTGGGATCAGTTGTTGCCTGGCTTCTAATGTGGCTAAAATAGCCTCATCTTGCTCTGTGGATAAAGCAGAGCACAGAAGGAACTTGGATGTTACAGGATCATGTGTTTTGTGATACAGTTCTGAGAGTTTAAATGTATGTAAACCAAACGTATGACTGCAGAGGTTTTAAAAGGCTGAAAATTTGAAATCGGATAGAGTAGGACTGGAAGAATGATCCTTCCAAGTAAAAGAACAAGGCAATATTATTGTAAAATTTGTAAAAAGTAGATGTTTACGAACTTGCATAGTCTGAGTATCCCTGTCAACTGCATTAACTTTTGTTTTTCTGTGCTTCCATGTACAGAAGGAATTGCCCATCTACTGGGCAGCATCGATGTAACGTGAAGTAGTTCATATAAAAATTGTCCCCTTCAGATATCCTGATTTCAGACCCAAATGGTTATCTGTCTGGCTGTAGTGTGAACTCATCTGTTGCCAATTCTGCTTGGCCTGTCTGTTGGCTATTGGCAGCCAATAGTCAGTAGCATGCGTAGTAGTTCTAAACAGCTGCATATGTCCTGTTGTTCCCTCTGTTGATAAATTGGGAGATAGGTGTGAGTGAGGTTCTGTTGAGAATGTAGCTAGCCTGGAAGAAACCTGGAGGTACTGAAGCAGGGGATGAAGCATAGAGCTGTGGGGAGAAGCAAGACCTGTAGTTACTGTTGTGAGAAGATGTAGAATGGTAGCTTGAAAGTCTGTTAGGAAACTGGTCTTCATTAGTTTTAAAGGCAGAAATACTTTTTTAAAGAATTATATTTTGTTCTATTTCTGAGTAATAACTGCTTAAACTTCAGTATTTCTGGAAATTTAAAAGCTGTTACAATCTGAAAAAGATGTGTACGCTTCAGAGTGGGTGAGATCTGGTATTTCAAATCCTAGTAATGGATTTTAAACAATATACACCATTTAATTCAATTAATTTTTATTGGTTCTTAACAGATTTTTTTGAATTTGCTTAAAACTTTTTTCTTTTTTTTTCTTTTTTTTAGGTGTTGGGAAATCATGTTTGTTGTTACAGTTTACAGACAAGCGGTTTCAACCAGTCCATGATCTTACTATTGGTAGGTCTGTTTTGTCTCCCTAATGCTAATGTGCTGTTTTAAAACATGCTTAAGGTTTGTTTGGTTGGTTTTTAGGGTGGCAAACAGCTAGGGTATCACAGCATGCATTTGAGTTTGTTGTGCTGAGCTAGTGTAGGATTTGTGCTGTATTAAGGCATCAGTGAATTTTTATATGATGAATATTTGTTAGCTAATGAAGCTAAAGGGAGGCCTGTTTCTTACTGGGAAGGTCACATAGCTATGAAATTCTTCAAATTGATTCAGATCATGTCTCAACTGTTTCTTCAGAAAAGCTAAAAGCTGAACATGGAAACAGAATTGGTCAAGCTTGAAATACATTGCTGGTGATACAGATGCAGACTTTTTGTTAGGCAACAGAATGTTAGGCTAACCCTGAAGACAAGTAGCAGATAAAACTAAAGGAAAGGTAACTTAAAAGATGAATAAACAAACTTACTATTTGGGAAAGCTAATTCCTTGATGGAGAAGGATTGGAGTATGGAGGTGTTTGCTGTCTGGAAGGGACGGGGTTTTTTTCCTGACTTCTCAATTGAACGAGAATCTGATATGAGGTATGATTTCATATTGATACTAGAGGAAATTAATTAATTACAAAAGAATGCATTGCCTGTAATTTGACTATAATAGATGCTATGAGCTTCATTTGTCTTTCCACATAAAATATGAGGAATAGTGTGTGAATAAATTTTTTTTGTGGACAAGGTTAGTCTTCAGATCAGTTTCGGTCTTAAGCATAACAGATGCTGCTCTCTAATTAAAAGTTGCAGGACCTTTGAACTCCTTATGTTTGTTTCAAAGAACCTATTAAACTCTCCCTCTTACTGTGCTGAGCCTTGTACAAAATGTATCCATAGTCTATATTCTTAGTTTGTGCCTTGGAGTAGGTAGGCTTCCTGTGTATGGAAGTACTAAAATCGACACTTGAAATACAAACAAATACTCTTCGTGTAGCAGAACATACCAGGTGGTTTGATTATGGCTTCTGTTTCTAGCTTGACAAGCCTTGCACACCTTGTATGTGGCTGTTTGATATAATTCAAATTATTAGGCTTGCATCAGTTTTCAATATTCCTGAGGTTTTTGCAACGGGTAGGCTGGTTGAATAAGGAGCCTGAGTTCTTTATGGAGGCACGACTTATTGCCATCTTTCCTTACTGGCTGATACATCACACCTTGTATATCATTCATGCCTTTGGCAGCCCTGTCATATATTTCTGCTTCTCAGCAACTTGCTAGTCTGTGGGAAGTGGCTTCACCTCAGCAGGATGGCTATAGTGCCAGTTCTGTGCCTGGCAAATAGCTAGCTAAGGTCTCAGAGCAGATATCAAAGCTAGTGGGATGCAGAGGTGAACCTACATAGCAATATAATGGGGATGTAGGACTGGAGTCTGGCAAGCTGCTTGAAAAGGGGAAGAATGAAGATAGGCCTGCACTTACTTAACTGATAGTGCATGCATCTGATTTTTGGCTAGGAGAATGCTGCTCTCAATTAGCCCAGATGACTTAGAAGGGCAGAGGTACATATGGGTTCAAACTCATGTGAATTTCCATGCAGCGTAAGATCGGATGGGTTGATGTTTTCCTAACACAGTTCCAGCTGATGTTGTTCTAACTCCTTAGAACTTGTAGATTAAGAAAAGCTTACGTTACACAGCCTAACTTTTATCAGTATAGTACAACTGTTTTAACAAATGGCAGCTTCTATCCCTGCTGCAAGCAACTTGGGAGAAGGGAAACCAAAATTGGATATTTGGGGGGAAAAATCGTACCATCTAGGGTTTTGCAAAATTCAGCCCCAAATTTTAGTATAGCTAGTCTAAAATGTCAGCTCTAAAATTTAGGAAATTCAGGAAGAAACTTTAGTGATGCTGAGATTAAAAAAATACAATACATAAAAGCAGATTTTATATGCCTTGGAACTACACACAAATTGTGCATAACTGTAGAAGCATACTCTAACTTAAGAACTTGCAGTGTAACAGTTACCTCAATTTAGTTTTCATTTGGGAATTGGAGTAAACTGCTGTTTGTTTTTCCCATTATGCTTAGGACATATCCTTACTCCAAACCTGAACAGCTTCTATTCCTTTAAGAGAAAATCTAGCAGAAAACTGTGTTGTTTCAAATTCACAATTTTCTCACAGCAGAAATTTTGATGGAGTGGGGTAAATATTCTTTCATTTTTTTATGGGGATATGTGGAGAAACTAAACACCTGGATGACTGCTGGTTTTAAATCGGCAGCTCCATATCTGCATTTTGAGCTCAAGTAACAGCTACAGCGTTGATGCTTTTTGTAGTCCAAGGACCTTCCTCAGGCTTCGCAATCAACTTCAAAATATTGTCATTTACATGTTCCCTCCTATCTCTCCCCTCCCCCCCCCACTGCCAGCAGCTTTCTTTCCATGTTTTTGCATATAGTTACTGCAAGTTATTTGGGTGCTTAAGAGAATACACTATTCTTTGGCCCACAGCTTATACTTGGTTCCAATATCATGTGTGGTGGAAAGTGTTTTTGGTGGGTTCCCCTCCCTGCCCTGGAAAATCATTACTTCTGCAGAATGCAACACTGCCCCCCAAACCTAAACAAGCTTTTAAAGAGACGTTTGCTATATTTCAAAATCAGGGCTACTTATTTGGAAGACTCCTATCCAAATCTACACAGTGAGCAATGTCAGACAAAATTTAAGCAACCAACTCTTCCCCCCCCCCCAAGAAATAATGGTATGTGAAACACAAATTAATGGAAACTTGATAGCTTTATAAATAGGTCTGCTATCTCTAGGCATTTTTCAGATTTTAACTTGCTGTAGTAATAGCCTGAAATTTATGCTTAATTACTGTTAATGATCTTAAAGCTGCATTAAAAGATGGATGCAAAAGGCTGACTTTTTCCACTGAAGAAATTCATTTTGCTTGTTGAAAACAAATTTGTTCCAAGTTATTACTTTTGATCTTTAACTAGCTGGAATTTGGAAAGCATGTTTTTTTGTAAAGGCAGATGGGGTATTAATAAATTGATAGAATTTATCTTGTTGAAGATGGTGTTTGCGTGCTCACCTTATTTAGTAGAATATTTTGTTCAATAACAAGTCTAGACTTAAATCTTCTACAGTGCCTTCAGCAATCTAGGGTTAGCAGGGTGTTACAATCAGTGTGACTCTACTCAGTTTCCTGTTTGTGCCCAAAAAGATATGTGTTTTTCTCCTTTGGGCTAGAGCTGTTAAATCTTTTGGAAAATGTTATGGGAAACACCTCCTTTACACTTTACTCTAGTTAATGTATTTTTAAAGCAGTTGAAAAGTTAAGATTTTCTTCCTTCTGGAAAAATTTCTGACTCTCTGAAGCAGCTGGAAAATTAACAAAAGCAGATTGTATCCATAGGAAACTTTCTCCTTCACAATGTTGAGTTAACTTTAACTCGTGTACTTGCTTTGATAGTGGTGGACACTTTTCTTTCTGATATATATTAATAATGTAATCTTTTTGTAAAATCTGTTCAGGTGTAGAATTTGGGGCTCGAATGATAACTATTGATGGAAAACAAATAAAGCTTCAGATATGGGATACGGTAAGTAATAAAATGTGGAAACTATTTAAACATGTCTCTGCTAACTTCTTATTTATTGTTCTAGTTAAGCTCTCTATGATCACCCTCCATGTGAGACTATGTTCTTGGTCTTGCAGCTTTCTTTAGTTTCTCTAAAGATTAAATATTTGCTAAAATTCCCTTTCTTTGGTGTGATGTACTTTTAAAACGGTGCAGATTTCTGCCATTTATGCTGTAGCTCAGCTTCCTCAAATAACTTTGTCAAATTTCTGAGACTGAAATTCATGCTGGTTTGTTTTTTCTGTGAAAGTTTTTTCTGTATTATTGAGATTATTTATATTTCCTCTAATCTTTCTGTGCATTTATGCAAGGCCTGGTTTATTTAACTTCCTGTTAGAAAATTGCGATGTGCCTACTGGCTTTAATCTCTTACTGAATTAAGAGTTCTCTAGAGGAGATATGTTTGCACTTCTGATGTGAAAGTAAAGGTATTGCTCACTTCACTTTTTTCACAGAAGACTGAAGAACTCAAGTTCACTATAATCATGAATGTAGTAAGTACTTCAGACAAACAAAAAGGGATTGGTAAATGCACGAATTTTTCAAAAGCACAGCAAACAAGGCAAAGGCTTTGACTTTTCTGGTTCAGGTTAAGAACACTTTCACACTATAGGAGTCGGCTTTCTCCCCCAGCCTTGTCAGTTGCTTTACGTGGGTGTGCCTGCTTCATTGTCTGCACTTGTTGTTATGCAACAGCTTTAGGATGCCCATTGATGGCTATGCCTTTATAAGGTGCTCAGCTGTTCCCTAAGGCTGGATTTCTTGGTTCTTTTTCCAAAAGCGTTTTAGGATACCTCCAGAAACTGACAGAGAAACAGCTGTAGTGTCATGTTTGTGCACTTTTTGGTATAGCAAATCAATAGAGGGATATATATTTAAAATGTAAACAAATGCAATATTTTAGCTAACTTCAGAGCTAGTGTACCATGCTTATTTTACAAGTTCATCATTTGAAATGGCATCTAGCACCTTGGAAGTTTGCCATGAAAAGGTGTAAAAGAATATGGTCAGACTGTGCTTACTATAGGCTTTTTCTGCCCTAGGCATTTGTCCTATTGTAACTATGGATTGCTGACTGCCAAGATAGCTGATCTCTTGCAAATTCAATAGACGAGCAAATCTCTGCCGGAACAGAAGTTTCAGGAGCAAACTTCTAGTGGGTAGCATGACCACATGAGGACAAATCTACTCTGGTCTTTGCTTCCTAAAACTGGGACAGAGTTACTTAAGACAAAATTACTAATGTTACTGATAGTGCAGGCACTGTCTTTCATTGTCTTTCAAACTAACTTTGTTTATGTGCTGTTATCTGCTCCTTGAATAGAAATGAACTTCAACTATTTTTGAGCAGATTGTATTTTTCTTAGTGCCTGCAACTCAGTAGCTCTTCACAGTCTCTTTGGCTTCATGCTTGCCTGCAAAGTGTCCAATAGCCAAAATTTCAATGGAATTGCTTTTGACTATAAATTCTCCTTGGGCAGGGATTTTATCTGGCTAGCTTCTTTACTGTACTATCTATAAATTAAAAATATTCATTGAAAGCTTTCATACACTTTCAGTACATTGTATGCTTATGTCATAGTTATTAATAATTTATGAATTGTAAGTGATAAATGATTTGATATCATAGGCTGTAATTAAATTTTTAACTGTATACAGCCTGATTTTTAAAACATGGGATGTTTCTAGTCTAATCCAGTCTTGGCTTGTAAGCTTATCTAAATTCAGCTGGCTCAATTCTGGCCTTGGGTACAAAGGTCTTGGAGCAATAGTAAGATAAGAAATACAATGAGGTATTTTCAAGAATGTTTTTTGCTTATGACTGTTAAGGTACACAAATACATCAGTAATGACCAAGGTTACTGAGTCTGTGTTGTGTATCTGGGTTGAGCATGTCCTGGATTTCTTTTTCTGTGAGCAAAAACTGCTAGCTGTTACTGGTGCTATGTCTGTATCTATTAAGTTGTTACAATTTTTATCTGATAAGAAAAAGTTCATTTTGAAATCTCATATTGCTAAGAAAATACATGAAGCATTTATGTTTTCAGTCAGTGCTTGCTGAGGTACAGCACCAGCACTTTCTGATTTAGTGCTAGTCTGATGTATCTGCCTTTAATCCATCAGTGTACAGTACAAGAAGAATCTTGAGCAGAGACCTAAGAAATAAAATTTGTTTCTGGTGGTTAACAACGAATAAAGACTTGCTTTCTTAAGAGAATCAGTATTTATTTCAAAATTTTCTAGCCAGGTACTTCTATGGTAGGGTGATCAGTTTATGCTGTCTTAAGGAGATCAGTGCAGCTCCAAAGAAGGCTGTATATAGTGATAGTGGAAATATATGGAAGCTGCAGTGTGCCTTACTGTCGGAGGGTGTTAGTTTACAGGGGCAGCTGAAGCTGACACTGGTGCATGGCTGTGATGTCTATTTGCTTGCTTTCTTTTGTATCAGAACTTAGGAATATTTAGTAAAACACCAAATTAGCATCTTATTTTGGATCAGGAGTGTGTTAGAGAAATTAGCTGTGCTTACTGCTGTTTGGTTTTCATGTGGGACCACACAAACTGAATTCCTTTTGTGTGAGACTAAACCGGAAGATATGCTCAAGGAATACACGTGTCCATTAGCAATTGTAGTTCAGTATCTTGTCCTGTGGACTGATAGTCTAGAACTAGTCTGAAGTAAGAGTCTGTGAAAGGTGTGCGGTTGGATATTGCATACTTAGTGCCAACTGTTACACCCTCAAATCTACTTCTGTTCCAATGTCTACACCGGCAAAGTGTCCCCTGCTTTTCTCTCCCATCTGCAGACTGCTCCAGGACCTCCCTACTGCTAGGCTCTGCAAGCTTACTGTTAGGTGTGCTGTGGCTGTGACATGTCAAGGTTTTTAGATCTTTGAGTCCTTGACTTTCATTTTTTCCTTTCTGATCCATTTAGATCATCAAGGGTAGTGATGTTTGACTAAATTGTTCATATGCCTTGTCTGTCTTAGTCTCTAGATTATTTCCTTTCCTGTAGCTTTGTTATCTTTGTAATGACTTTCAGTAAGCCGACAGACTGAGAAACATTTTTGTCAAAGCTGGTTAACTGGTAATTTCCTGCTATGAGGCATTCAACTCCTGTTTTGTGGAAGGGTGTGATATTTAAGGTAGTGTCAATTGCCAAAATAACTTTCCTTTTTAGGGAATCAGCAGTGATCTGCAGAAGTTGGTAAGGAACAAAATGACAGTTCTTAAACTTTGTGGATTTAAACAAGCTGTGCAGATGGAGGTTGTTTGTCCTGTAATGGTGTAACACTGAGAACTATAAAATCACTTCTCCTCAGAAAAACATCATTGTTGCAGAGAGTTATGGAGCTTGTTACCAGTCTGAGTCAATATCCTTCATTTTGTGGCTGAGGAGGCATATTTCTGTTGTATTTACTGTTACTAAAAAGCCATTGTTGACAGGTAAAAATAGCAGTAGTTGAAAGAAGGAATTTCAAGTTCTGTCAAACTCTGCAGGGGGAAAAGAGATCAGTGATGATACTATATAGTACTGTTTATCTTCTGTAGACTGTATCGGTATGACTGAGAATTTTTCTGTTTAAAGACAGTAAATTTGTAATACCTTGTTTTTCCTCATTTCATGGAAATCTATGATCAAAATTGTTTCTTTTTATTCATTATTATGTTTCCATAACATCTCAGCTCTTGCTATTGTGTTTACTTCAAGCATATTAATAGCCGTTCTTGTTTTAGTTTTCTTCTTGAAGAGAAAAACTTAGCCAGAAAATAGCAGTTGCAAACAACAGATTATTCCTAGGGACCCTACATTTAAAAAACAACAACAAAAGAAACCTGCCTCTAAGATTTCTGTTAAGCAAATAACTGAAACCATATCTTTTTGTTTTATAAGCAAATTTCAAGTAGTTTCTTGGCTTACATACAGGCGAGCTTTCTAATTCAATTTGCAGTGTTTGCCAATAGGTGAGAGTTTGCACACAAGTGTGGGGCCTTTTCTTTTTTTTTTCTTTCTTTCTTTCTGCAAGATTGAATGTTAAAGGCTTGTATGTCTTTGTTCCCTAAATCTGCAGTGTGTTATCCAACCATTTTCAAATAACCTGAATATACCAATCCTTCTTGGAGAAATCAGTTACTCTTAAGGTATTTGCAAGCACTTTGGATTTAGTAGAACCAAATAAAATTCCCATAGTACATGACATGAATATTCATCTTAGCAATACTGATGATAAATGATTCTTCATTAATTGCTTTCTGTGTGACATTTTCTACTTGCTTTGGTAGTCAGAGCATATGTTCGTGTTCATGTGCAGTTGGTGAATCCTTCTACTGAATTGTTACTGATTTGATTCTTGAACCATTGTACCTATAAGAAGGTGGCTAAATCTTAAAGCTCAAGTTATGACTGCTCAGTGCTCAATGGCTTATACTCATTACTGCTGTAAAGTAACATCAAGAACTTGCAGAGAATCAATTTTGGTTCATGAAACTAGTTTAATCACTAACTCACAGGCTGTGTTTGCTCCTACATAGCAATAGTAACTTATTTCTAGATTCATGGATGGGGAGAACCTGTCCGTTTAGTACTTATTCCTATCAGAACTTGTCTCACAGGGCCATCATCTGAACTTTAGTGCCTACTGCTAAGTTACTATTCACATCTGTTACAGCACTGTAGGAAACCGAGGTAATTTGAGATACCGTCTAGCTTAGTGTTCTCAAATGTTTGTAATGTGCTGATGGTAGTTCAATAACTAGATACAATTATTGTTGGTATTTTATTTTCTTATTGGTAATGGTTTTCCCTTCAGTTCATCTGCAGCTTTCCACAATAATAAAACAAGCTCTTGCTTAGGATAAGGCCTTAGATGGAAGGACAGCAATTCCTTTCTTTTGTCATTAAGGGAACTCTGAGTTTTAGTGAGAGGAGTTATTTAAAACCTAAGGCTTCAAAAATATCTATGAACTTAAACAGTTCATGAGAGTGTTTCTGGTAAAAAGCTGGAGCTTTTTGTTTCGGTAATGTGTTGAGAATTGCTGTGGATGTCTAAATTACATGCATTCAACAACATTAAAAGGAAAAGTATAGGTACAGGCAATCTTTATTTGGACATATATACAGTTTCACCCTTTGGTATCTTTAGTGGTCTAGAAATTTCAACTCTTACTAAGATGCTGACAAGGTTATTCTGAAACAACATGTTACTTGGCTGAATTCTCTACATAAATCCTGACACTTTCTTAAGTTGTTATGGATTTGCCTTCAGAAGTGTCTTTAGTTCCATCTTGTCTACAGGAGGATCTTGTTATAGAACATCTCTGCTGGAAAATGGCAGGTTTGTAGAATAAATTTTATTTTTGTGAATATTCCTTGAATTACTTGTTAGTAAATCTCCAGAAATTTCTTTTTTATTGCAGAACAGAGACATGACCACATGAAAGATTAATGTATTTACATAAACAAGCTGCCATGTGATTAAAGTATTCAGACTTACTTTTAACTTTCAAAACCTATTCATAGGTATGTATCACTCTTCTCTCCATCCGGAAAATTTTGTTCCAGTGATCAGCTTTGTGGAGTAGTTCCCAACTGGCAGTTGTCATAAGTAGTCTGGTACTTGTTGGGTGAACTGGTTGTTTCTTAGATGTCTTTTAGCTGTCTGTGCAGCCTAGGAAAGTGTAAACTAGTTTAAAAGAGTAGTAATTCCAAATGTGAATGAAACATTCGGTCAGTGTGTTTGAACATATCACACAAAGTAGCCCCTTCCAAAAGCAAAGGAGTCTAGAGTTACTAGCTGTGAGACATTGTAAATTTTAATTTTTCAAGTGGACATGTACTATAAAGTTTTCTCCTAATAAAAAAATATTAGTCAGCTGGGACAGAGAAAATATGTTATGACATCCCCGAATAACATATTTCTTGAAGAAACTTTACCAAATACTTTAGCATTAAGAATGAAGGATTCAATAAAATTAATGGGCTGTTTTTTAGAGAGATATGCTGTTGTTGATTCTATTTAGTTATCTAACTACTTCCTTGTACTAGATCATAGCTGCTCTTTTTTTAACTTTCAGTTTATAGATTCAAAGAGTATGCAGTTAAGGATCTTGCAAGGAACCCTTTGATAGCAAAGACTTGAAAACTACGTGACTAATATACTTGCTTGCCAATGCTACTAAGATTTCAGTAGGAAAGGTGAGGGTTTGCAGGAAGCTAACAAAAGGTCACAGCATCACTTACATTACTCGTAACATCAAAATAAGGCTCATAAGAGGTATGCATGTTTGCACCCTGAAGAGTTGTAAACTTTTCCTAAGTCTAAAAGTTCCTCTAACTCTTGAACTTCTTGATGTGCTACAAATATGTTGTTTCAAATGTAACACAGGTACATGGCTTAAATATTCTTGAAAACTTCATTGTGGGCCCTATATCTCTGTGGATCTCTGACCCAAGGAGATTGCAATGTTTAATGTTCTGCTTGCATCATTATTTTGAAATTGTATTTTGGTCTATGTACTGAGGTATTCTTAGTATAGCGCATGCGGAATGCAAGTCCACACAAGTTCTACAGTTCAAGCAAGGATGAAGCTTTTTGTTCTGTTTTGAAGACTTGTAACTTCTACAACTATGATTCTGTAAGTCTCTTATTTCAGAAAGTTTGTCTTTGCTAAACTGTGGTGTGAATTCTAAAAGCTTCTAAATGTGAATTCTAAAAGCTGATTATCCAGGAGGCAATCAAAAAGGAGCGTTATTTAACATTTAAAACATCACCTGTTTATCAGAGGCTTGCCTTACTTTTTTCGTGATTAATGAACTACTCATTTCTAAGCTTTCTACTCTTTTCTCTGAAGAGCGAGGATGCTTGTTTAGACATGTTCAATATGTATTTATTGATTCTTGTAGGCTACCTTGACTGAGCTAGAGTTTCAGCATGTGAAATAGCTGTCATCTTCTATCTGTTATCAGTTATCTTTCATCTCCCCACTTCCTTTATAGTGTATTGTGTTGTAATACTGAAAGTGGCTATATCCTGATGTGTCCTCAGAGCAAAGGCTTGTGTTGTCTGTGCTAGATGTAATATGGCCTTGAGAAATACCCTGTTAACATTCATATACTGCCTCTACCTTCCCCCTCCCCTACCTTCCTTCAAGTCTCTGGRATATGTTGCTGAAAAATTAAACTACTGCATCAAAAATGCTTTAATATGAAAAAAAAAAAAGGGAAATACTGAATTTTGGGGGAACACAGAGGAGATGGTAAGAACACTGTTAATTCCACTTAGAATAAGGATAAAGGGCTATTTTGCTGTATCAAACCTGTTTCTGATTTTATATTGAGCTTCCACGCTGCTAGTTCTGTCAGCTGCTCCTTGTGACAAGTAGCAAAATTTGGGTTGGTCCCACTGTACAAAACTGATAAATCATAATTATAACACACTTTACCCCAAAACAACCCCAAAAACTTATTTTTTTTATAGATAGCTTACACTTTTTTGTTCTCTCTTTGTGCCCCTTGAAATAAGGGATAGGAAGGAAAAAGAGCAAGTTGCCTGTTAGATAAAAAATGCTTAAAGTAATAATGATCTTAAAAGTAAAAGTGTAGAGTCTCTCTTACATGCTTAAGGCATCTATTTTGACCTTACAGATCTCTATTTAGGTTCATACTAACCTGGTAAAATAGATAAGAAATGTCTTACATAATAGTATATAAATGATATAAATGTATTATGTAAAAATATACATTGTGTGTGTGTATAAAGTATGTATATATGTGTGTGTGTATATATATGTATGTATGTGTGTGTATATATATATATAATATAATGGAATTTCTTTACAGAAACTCCATTTCCTTTTATTTAGAATGAAAGGGGCTTCAGTTTGTGTTGTGCATCAGTATATGTAGGGACAACTTCATTATTGCCATATGGAAAGTCGTCTTCTGTAGGAAAGAAGGGGAAACATTTTCCGTGCTTTCTCCTGCCTCTCCCTTGGGAAGCAATGTCATTTAAGAAATTTCATCATGGGGAAATGAGACACAATTAAAAACGTTCTAGTATTTTTGGGATTTGGGTACTGAACTTATAAGGAAGTGATTCCTGTAAGAACTCACAATTCTAACAGTTCTGCAAGGGCTGGTGGGGCTTCTGACAATTTTGATTGGCTACGATTAATTTACTTTTGGAGACAAACAGCTTTGTGTCATGGTGGAACTTATGAATGTGAAACAGGCAATCTTAATGTGGTAGCTGAAGTCCACTTAATGTGTGATTTCAGTGGATAGATTGAATAGTCTGGTAAAGGTAACTCATCTATTTTATAGTTAGGAAGAAAATATTTTACATATTTTATCATGTATTAATTGCCACACCAAGAGAAATTGTAGACCTTTATGAAGCTTCTGGGTAGAGTTCCAAGTACCGAGCTAGACATTTGCTTTTACTATTCTTTGATGCTGTCTAGCAGATTGTCTGTATTCTGTTACTTTATATACGTGCATTACTTTATATACGTACGTTTATATAGTTTTATATAAAGTGCTTGGATTCTTGGCTAAGTGCATATGCTAGTGTATTCTAATTGTGTTGTGGAACTATTAAAGATATTTTCTATCTCTTGTGGCTTTCCACTGGAGTGACTAAGACATAAAGTGTTCTCTTAAGTGTAAGTAACTGCTTGTTCTGGAAGACAGGGATGCTTTCTGAACACTGAGTGTGTCAAAACGCGTTGCACCACTGAGCTTTCTCAATAATAGCAGAATCCAGAACAAGTTCTCCTTGATTCAAGAAGATTTTTTTTTTTAGTAAGAAAAGTACAGTAACTGTGAGAAGTTTTCTGTACACCAATTCTGTAGCTTTACCTGAAGCATAACTTGTATTTAATAAATATTTCATTCTTGTTTTTCATGGTTTTAAAACAGGGTGATTTTATAGTTGTGCAGATAACTATCTTATTAATATTACTATGTCTCAGTCATATTCTGTGGCATCTTTGAATTAAGTTTAAGTACCTGTTATTAAGAAATACTAGAAGTAAATATTACTTTAACAACTGTCAGGTGCTAGCAATTTGGAAAAAGATGAGCATAGGGAGCTCAAGGTCTACAACTACAAATAGTTATTTTTCAGGGGTACGTTCCTTTGCGCAGAAGGGGAAAGGGCTATTGCTCTGTCCATTTAGCTGTTTCTACTCATGGAAACTATGTTGTTAACTGCAGTCTAAAAATGCTGTTATAAATGCAGAAATGGTTTTAGTTTGACTATTGCATGTTGACGGTATATCTTGGATGGAGTAAAGAGGGTTCAAAACAGAACTGCAGAATAGTTGAATATGGTTAAAACATAAACTGAAGCACAATCCTTTAAGTGCTGAGTTTTTTGTAGAATACTTTTCTATAAGAACTGTCTAATTTATGTAGGATCTATGAAGTTTTTCACCAATGGTTATGAAGATAACTCTTGCATCCTGTAGCCATTTGACAAGCATTATTTATCAAGTGCAGAGGAAATTGATTAACTGGTGGAGCAGAATTATGTAAAATTGAATTCAGAACCATTTTCTGTTTTTTTGTAATAAAATGATTACAGAAAGAATTCCATCTGAAGACTGTTGAAAGCTGGCTGCAGTTTATGATATAACAGATAAAATCTGCATCCTTGGCCTTCTAACAACCTTACACCAGCAGATGGTGGGCGTAAAGATGTCATTCATCATTTATTTACAATGGGCTTTATTTATTCTAGTGTCAACAGCTGCCCCAGGGAGCAGGTTATTGAATTTGAATGTGAAGCTCTGGGTTATTTGCTTCCTTTCAAATTTGTCTTCAGAGCTTAGTTGCTAGGAGTCCATTCTGTGCTCTAATAATGATTCATGTATTGTGAAGCCATTCAGTAAATTGGGTTGTCAGGGATTGCCAAAAAAGGTTTAGAGGTCTTGTTCCGAGATTTTTTTATTTTTTTTTAAACAGCACTGTGCTGTAGTTGGTGTCTTCTCCTCATGTGCCTTCTTTCGCCAGTGTTAAAGACTTTTTGTCCCCAGTTCCTCTCTGATTTCTCCCCCAGAATCCTCCCTGCAAAAATACTCTCTAAAGTAAGTTTGTGGTTTTCAGCACAAAAAAAAAACAACAAAAAAAAACACTTTGACATGAAATAATGAAACCTTGTCTTCTACAGGCAGGGCAGGAGTCCTTCCGTTCCATCACAAGGTCTTACTACCGAGGGGCAGCAGGGGCTTTACTAGTGTATGACATTACAAGGTGAGAATACAGAGGAAAGTATAACTGGATTAAAACTGTATGTCTTTGTAGAACTGCACTATGATATGTTATGATGTCTATATTAACATGACTTTTTGTATAGATATTTGTCAGTTTAATGTTGTAACACCTGCCTTAAGTGCTCTAAGCCAAGATATGATCCAGGTTGATTGTGCACTGTATACTGGCTGAGTATATGTAAACTCAGGAAGAATGTAACAAAATATTTTCATAAACTGTTTGACCATGAATGTCCATTACCTTAATTGAGAAAAGGCCTTAAAATATTTCATGAATTCCTTTCTTATGTTTTTATTAGCATGAGGTGTAATTTCTCTTTAGCTGTTTGCAAACTTCTTACCGAAGTACCATTCTGCAAAAGAGGGAAATAGTATAGCATCAAAGTCTGATTATATGAAAATACTGGAAAACTTCTACCATTGACATGTTTATTAAGTTACGAGAATACAGTTCTTGCACTGTGATTTCTTTAGCGGGTGTACAGAAGTGACTAAGGTTTTCCTGCTGTCTTGAATAAAATCACCATATATCATATTATTTGCAAAACTGTGGGATGATTTTTATTTTTTTTTGACTAGACAATGATCATGACTATTGGTTTAAGAAAATGTCCAGGCGCTGAATTCCTCTTAGGGTGTATAATTTCCCATGTTCGTGGATCTCAGTCTTGTTGCTGGACCAAGCAACAGCTTTTAGTAGAGATTTTTTTTAAATGGTTTTTTCCTTCCCCTCCCCAACTTATTTTTAAAAACAAATGCCAAAAAGGAACTTATTCTTTCTAAATTGGCTTGCAGCAAATGAAACTTCTATTCTTAATGCATGTTTTTACACTTGTAAAATACTAATCACATGCTACGTTTGAGATTTACTGTACACAGTAAAATCTGTAGAATGCTACCCTCTTATACCTTATCTACTTGCAAAGTAATTTACTGCTAAATTAATTATTGAGTTTATAAACTCACAGTAAATGAATGTAAACTGCTTTTTGTCTATAGTAGGACAAATATTACTGTGTGAACACATTATTATTTGTATTGTTTGAATGGTTGAGTATGTTTTGGACTTCCTACTTTTAAAGTCTTGTTCAGTGGATTTTATATGCATATAAAAATACAGATTTTTATGGCTATAAGAATTCTCTTTACTCTGTAGGGAACATTTTTTCAGTTATTTTTAGGCAGAGTTCATAAATACTTAATGCTCCTTGTTTACTAAATTTTTGTTTGCATGTTCTCCCTCTGACAAAGGGATTACTAGCTCTTACCCCTGGAGCATGTACTCTAATAAATGTGTTACTCAAGTAGAGAAGCTAACTAAACTTGAGCTTTCCTTCCTTTTTTTTGTGAGTCCATCCCTCTCTAAATTTTGTTTAGTAAGTTCCAGGAGGTAGAAGGGAAAACTGGAGTATAAATGACCATATAAATAACTTTGATTTGGATTAAAAACAGAGTTTAGCAGACTGTAAGAAAGTAATACTTCGTATAATATTATGATATTCTTTGTTGTTGATTATCTTCTCTGAAGTTTTGTCAAGTGTGTGAACAGATATTTCTGCTTGCTTTTCATCATTACAACAACGAGCAATTAAATAGTTATTTGTAGAAAGCTAGCTGCTGTGTTACTTGAACTTGGACTAAAATTAGGTTCTTCTAAAGCCTGTGGAATCTAACTGATCAATGTTAATGGGTCAGGAATTTAATCCTTGATATCTGTTAATAAGTAATGGAATATAATCTAAACATAATCAAGGCTTAATATGAGTTTAAGGGCAAAAGAYTTGTTAATAAGCCAATGTACTTTTAAGGAAGGTAAAAGCAAAACATTAGGGAAAATGATTTCTCGAAATCCTGCTTATAATTTTCATCCTTGTCCATACATAGGAGGGACACTTTCAATCACTTGACAACCTGGTTAGAAGATGCTCGTCAGCATTCCAATTCCAACATGGTCATAATGCTTATTGGGAATAAAAGGTAAAATTCAATCATTATGTAATATGTAGGTGGTAAAGCTTTATGGCTTGTTTGTTTGGATTTCACCTTTTTTGTATTCTTATTTGTAAGAAGTATACTAACTGTAAATAACTTTCAACCACTGAACATAGTTCTACAGTGAATCTGAAACCTTTCCTTTTCAAATTAGTCTAATACGTGTGCAGCACGTTTACCTTATGTCCTRTGCACATTTTTCAGAAGTAATTTTATTTTAAAATCAGTCTTGATTGCATAAAATGAAGAATTATATGAATTATTTTTCTCACTGTCCTTTTTTGACACCTTGAATCATCCTTTAGAAGCGCCTAGATTTCTCCCTATTAAAGGGAACATAAGCTCCTAATTTTAGGTGTTCTTAACAACAACAAAAAATTGATCAGTTTAGAATCATAGCAGAGAAAATGTCATTGAACTAGATGCAATCCATGCTACAGGATTCACTTCAGAAACATTTGTTACATTCGTTAAATGTAACAAGTGCATGCTTTATGATTACATGAGATGTTTATGAATTCTAAGTCTACTTCGTGTTTTATATGCTTTAGCTGGGGATGGGCAGGGAGTGAATGCTTTTTCTAATGATTACAAAGATTTTACCATTTCCTGGTGAATTCAGGCTGCTGTTAGATACACTAGGTGCTGAAAATTCAATTAACATGTTTTGGAAGTTTGTTACTAAATTTTTAAATGATTTTTTGCTTGTTTTTTTCATCACCTGGACAGTCAGAAGTTCTCGGCATCAACAGGGAAAAATTGTAGGTGTTTGAACAGTGAAGTTCTTAAGTTTAATGTATTCAATAATATATTTTTATTATCTGTAGTTTATCTAGTTCTTGATCTAGTGAACTGCAGCATCATGTCTGGATTTTTCTACTGGAAATGCAGGATTTTTTTTTCCCAAATATCAAAAGCATGATCTCAGAATTTAGTAACTCATTAGTTATGCTACACTTGCCTTTTCCTAATTGACCTCAACTTGTCTCCATGCCTCAGCAATTGTTGAAGGTAAAGATGCCACTTGAAATAAGTGTGTAGGCTTCTCCCTTGAAATTTAATGAACAGCAAGATCATTTCTGAGATACTACTGAGAAACAGCCTTATGGTAATGACTGTCTGGTTTCACTAGTCTGGCCTGTTCATCTCTTCTGCCTTTCCCTGTCCAGCCCCCCAGAAAATATCGCCTTGTCTTGTAAACATCAGAACACATTAAGCTTTAAGTAATTATGAAGTTTGCCCACACTTATATAATCTGGAAATGACCAACAAATTATTTTAGTAGAGGTATATGATAAGTATAATCTTTACAAATTAATATAAAAATGTAATCTCTTATTAAATGAAGCTTTGGTAAGCCTGTAATGTCAAAGACTAACTTTTTATGCTTATGTGAGTGAAAATGCAGCAATGACAGAAACAGAAATATGTACAGTGTACACAAATATATAGTGTACTTGAGATAAGTATTACATAAGCTTGCATGCTTAGTTAAGACATCTGTAACTGTTCCTGGTTATTCTTAGCTATTAAACTGAGCTGTAAATTTTTAATATCTTACATTCTGCTGATGTGGACATGATTGTATGTTATAATACACTACCTGCAGCTAGCTCAGTAATTATCCCAGTTGCAACTAAAGTTTATTTCAACAATGAGTATACTTAGATTATTTATCTTAAATACAGATTATGATGCTACAGTAAAAGTAAGTACAGGAAGTAAAATTTCTTTAAGATGTTTCTTTAAAAAGCATTGCTTTCAAGTCTCAAAGAGGAAGATAGGGAGGAAACGCCTTTAACTGTTGCATTGTACTGAAAGCATATTGCAGGACATAGAGTAGGGCATTTTACTTGAGACTGATGGAAGAAAAGACATGTATACTAACATAAGATTTTTGAATAAAGGAATTGAATAAACTTTGTTCTTAAGAGTCCAAAAAGTACACCAGAAATACTTTTGTACTACTGACTTTTTACTAGATTTGAAGAACATTGAGATCTTAATCTGAAATGTAATAGTTGGTTTTTGAAAACATTAGAAATATTGGTATTAAAACATTACAAATACTATACTTAATCTTCTTTCCAGAACAAAACATAGCTATATTGATCTAGTAAGACCAAATGCTTCGAATTATTGGAATGGGATGTATGGAGAGAGGAAGACAACTGTGGTTAGTAGAAGCAGTTAAAGCTCTTATAGAGATACGCTAAGATATCAGTAGAGAGTTTAGACTGGGTTATCACTGCAGCTTTTGATGCAACTGCAGTGTCTTAAATCAAAAGAATTGTTTATTTCTATTTTAGTATTGAGATAATGCTGTAGTGAACCAAACCTTTAAATTAAAAGATATTGTTGAGGGTAGTGTGGTAGTAACCTATGAGTAAAGCATTGCTCAAGTTTGAAAATACAGTRTCGGATAGCTACTTCAGGTGCATCAGAATGAATACCTTGTTAACTTGTCTTAAGCCTAAATTGAGGTAGTGAGAATACTTGCATATAATGAACATCAAAATTACTTTAAGAAAACTTTTCATGTATCCTCATCTCCAAATGCTCCATGTTCAAATGATTTGCTGAACAATCTTGACTCTATAATTCATCTGAACTAGCATGTAGTGATTAAAATGACAAAAACCTGACTTGCTGCAAAATGGCTGCTGCAGTGAGTATGGTTTATTTTTRATGTATTTCTAATTGCGAGAATGGAAGCATTGAAGCCAGTGTGATACTTCTTACTGGCAGTCTAGCTGTAAATTAAACCTATGTATTTGCACGCTGTTTAATTTGGAACTGTGCATCTGAGAACATACTTTCACACGCACAATTTAAATGCAGCATTATTGTTCAAAACGTGGTTACAAATGTGCTTACAAAGAAGGAGAGAAGCTGTTCCTCGAGAAACTTTAATAAGTAAAAGTGAAACACGTGTCTATATAGTTTACAGAAGTGGATTTGTCTTTAGCTATTCAATCCAAGAGAGCTTTTTGTTTTTTCATATAGTATTTAACTTTCATCTAGACTGCTTTGAAAGCAGGAAACAAACTGCGTAACAATCACTTATGTTCATCTGCTGCTAAAGGGCCAGGTCAGGCAGGCCTGCAGTTTCAGAACCTAAATGCTGGCTTGTCAGGAGGGACAGTTAATGTGGTTTAAAATACCTTATTTTTGTTCTTAGGACTTTTTTATCAGAACAGAAATCCAACTGCATGAAGTTTTGTTAGCAGAAAAAATGAACTAGTTTTATTTTTAATATCATTAAGAAATCTTTTATAAAAAAAAATCTATTATCAGTTCAGCTTTTGCAGTGTGGATAACTAGGTAACATTATACTAAAAGGAGTGATAGTTACCTAAAATGACATTTTCTAAAGTTAGTATTGAAGGAAGAACTAGATAAACATACATGCATCCAGTTGAAAGCCATTTCACTGAAGTCTGTGGTAAGATCTTTCTCAGCTGGGGTTGATAAGTCAAACAAGTGAGATGCTGTGGCTTTATATATAGTGTATATAGTGCATATGCTGTAAGTGCAAAGTTTCTAGTAATTCTACTTAAAAACTTCAATAGATATGAATATGTACATAAGACCTAATGGGGAGACTGTTGGCTTATAAGCATGTATCTGAGGAATGATACTTACATGGACACGTTGGACTGTACAGGTAACTTGGGTTGTTTGTTTGTTTGTTTTCCATCTTAGTGATTTAGAATCTAGAAGAGAAGTCAAGAAGGAAGAAGGTGAAGCATTTGCACGAGAGCATGGACTTATCTTTATGGAGACATCTGCCAAAACTGCTTCTAATGTAGAAGAGGTAACTTCACTTAACACTGATTTTTAGTAAAACAATTGTTTTGAATTGCAGGCTGTAATTTGTGCAGATACTGTTCCTCTAGGTTTTGGATTCCTTAACTTGAATTAACTACTCTGTAAATTTACATTATTGAAAAGACAATGTCTGCATTGTATCTGATTGTGTGGCACTGATTAAATTGCTGAGACTCTGGTAGCTTATTTAATATTTATTCTTTTAAAAAATATTTTGATCAAGGAAGTCAGGGTACATCTGTCTGTCTTGGAGTCTAAAAGATAAGACTGGAATAGGTTTGCTAGTCCAAAGCAAGAGAAGCTCTCTGTATCCTTGACAGATGTCAGTCTAACCTGTTCTTAAAGACCTCTAATATTTCACAGCCTTTTCAGGCAATCTTTTGTAATGCTTTGGTATCCTTATTGTAAGACAGTCATCATCTTTCCCCTCAAATACCTAGAAGAAATCTTCCTTGCTGCAATTCATGCATGCAATTTCTTGCTGTGTCCTCTACAGATTGCTGAAGAGATCGTTGTCTTGCTTGCCTGCTTTGTATTTGAATAATGTTATGTTTTTCACTCCTTTTCTACTTCAGAGTAAATAAGTCCTAGTTTTCCTTATAGTTCATGTTTACAGACGTCCGAGTTGTTGCATATCTCACCTAGATTTACCCCACACCTTTCCCAAAGGATGGTGGACAAAGAACCTCAGCTGAGATATTAATGCTATGTAGAGTAGAAAGATTGCTTCACTTGCCTTGCAGGCCAAATCCAGTTTATACACCCCAGGTTGTTAATCTTTTTTACAATAGCATGACATTGTTCAGCCTCTCATACTGTATAGTTCATCCTTCCTTTTCTCTAGAATTGCCCTAAGTGCAAGATAAACCCCTCAGTAGTGGGGTTTAGACAGTTCTTCCACCCATTTGAGAGTGATATTTGGATCAAACTTTGAGGTATCTGTAGAATTAGGAAGATTTTCTTTTTTTGTGGCCAAACATATTTTGTAGATTAAATGTTGTGGGTTTTTGTTTGTTTTTTTTTATGGTCTTCTCCCTCCTTCCATCCCCCCCAGAGACAGTGCTCAGACTTTGGTTTCTGAATTTGAGGGTAGTACTTATGGGACAAGAACTAGAACTCTTTAGGATTTAGAAATGATCATCTTATATCGTTCAAACATGCCCTCTACAAAACTACCTTTAAAAAGATGTAATAGTTGATGAACCTGTCGCCTCAATATGTGGAAGCTATCTTATTGTGAGCTAATATGGCTGCTGGAGTTGCTAACCTCCAGAAGTAAAGTGGGGTTGTTTTTTGTTTTGTTTTTAACAGAAATGCTTTCACGAAAGTTTCTAGAGTAGGAAGTAGGGTAAACTTGCCATCTTTGGTGCTTTAGAATGGCTTCTTGAATCAGCAGTTTCTGAGGTAGAGAGGAGAACTTCCAAGTGAATTCCAAAAACCTTCTGAGGCCCATTCTTCCTGGGGAAAAAACAAAGTATTTGTATACATGTTCTGAATTAAATGCTTTGTAAAAGAGTATAAGCATAGCAGTTCATAAAATACAGGCTTTTCAGGGCTGCTTGTATTGCTTTTCCAAGTCACTTGTGTTTATAAAAGACCGGCTAATTTTGAAACGTGTTGGTTGATGTCCATAAGTCTCAGGATCACTGTACAATTTACATCCTTGAGGGATAAAGAAACTCTACAGCAAGTAACTTTTTATCTATTCTGATAATTTGTAAGACTCTGTTAACTATATAAAGGCTACTGTATTATTCTCAGGCCCTCCATTATCTAACCACACTCCACACTTTCTGAATAGCTACTTTAGTGGGGGAATTCCATTATATACTGATTAATTCTGTCCTATTAACTTGGGAAGCTTAGATTGTTTACTGCCTGAGCATTTCCACAGCAGTCTAGATCAAGATATAGCATGCACTTCTTAACTTTGTCTCTAGTATGCATCTAGACTGAAATGAGCTGCAACAACAGAGCTAGTAATTGTGTGGTTCTTGTACACTGAATACAAAGCTTTGTTACTGGGTGGATTCAGGAGGGGCAATGTGGCAGTACAAACCCCTGATGCTTGGATGAGGCAACAGAACAGATCTGCATCATCAAGCATAAGCAGATAGACATAAAATTCCTGTGGTCCTAGTCAATGCCATTCAGTTTACAGGCTACTTGCATTCCATGCAGATGTGTTATTGGAACACAGTACATAGGCGTATGCTCCTTATGGTGTACCAGAAGGAGGTAAATGGCCAGAGGAGACTTTTTTGTAATGGATTTTTTTCATCTCTCTAGTTGAAAATATCTTGTTTCCCTGTGGTGAGAGACAATGCAAGTCTCTGGAGATAAGTATGATCAGTTCAACACCGTTTCTGACCCAACTTCGTTGTATTACTTTGCCTTGTGTCATAAACGTCTACTGTAGATGTTTTAACATAATGGAAGAAAGTCTGTAGCTGTTTCTTTATGTGAGCAAACCAACTTCTCTCATTAAGGGTTTTGTTTGTTTTAGCTGTTTCCTTTGTTTAAACCGGTTCTCCCTTCTGATTTCTACACTGTGTAATGCCTTTAGTCAATACCTAGCTGAGGCAGTAGGTTGTCCTGTACTGTGCTTGGATCTTAAGATCATTTGAAAATATTGGTAGGAATGTTTAGCAATAGTGAATATCCTGTTAGCTGTTCATCTCGTACTAGGCTGTTCAGTAATGTTTACCCTGTTTGCACAACAGATACTTGATTGTTGGAGGCAGGGAGTAGGTGTGGGCTCTTCCTTCATACCTCTGTGGAGGTTTCCAAGACTTCAGTGTGGCCACCGAGTTAAATCATCATGCTTAGTGTGAAATGTGGTGGGGTGAGAGGAGTTTCCGAATCATTAGGAAGATAAAAGGATTATTTGCAATTTTTTTAAGGCACAGGTTTATTTAGCTGCTGTCACAAGGCTAGTCTGACTAGCATCTTTAGCTGTATCATATTTGTCAAAACAGCTTTTTTTCCTTGAGTTACTTTTAGCCTCTGTCCAAAGGCATTAAGATGGATAACCAGCTATCAAAACATAATTGTATCTTTGCTTTGTTTTTTTTAGTGCACTCTAAATAGCATTCCAAAGCAAAATAAGCATGCTTGTACTTGTTTTAATCAAAATGCAAGTTACTTTCCCACCTTGCATTAAAACTACACATAATATTTAAGAATTTTATTCTCTCATTTGCAACAGGAGATGTTAACTTTTTATCACATCTGTTGGGTTTTTTTTCGTTGGTAGTTCAACAACAGTGTATGACTGTTAATTGTAGTCTTAGCAGAAAGATGCAGTTCAGAGCTTGCTGTTTTCTGCTTGGACAGTGTCTAATACCTGTAAAGGCAGAATAGAATCATCCGCATCAAGTCAGTGTAGCCATACAGTCTTCTATGGCACACCCTCATTGTCTCTGTATCCCTGGAATATCATTGTTTGAATCTGTGCACGCTGATTCTAAAGAGGTAAAGATACCTAGCTGGATTTGGGAAGTCGGAATAACTTTGTGCGTTTTGCTTGCACTCCAGGCTGCTACTCCAGACTCTGCTACTGAGCAGAGTTTGTGGAAGAAGCAGAATTTCTAGTTCATGAGAGTTTGGGGTTTTTGTTTTTAGTTAGGTTTGTTTTAACTTTTATTAAAACCAGTATTTGTTAAACTTTCTTGAAATAGAAATTCCCCAATCCTTCAGCTGCCTGGTGAAACTGATGCTTTTGCCAGCTTCCTCAGTGAGAAGATGGAGGGAGATGAAGCTCATGTGAGTTTCAGCCCTGGGGGAGAGAAGGGGCAGGACATGGGGCTCTCCTGAGCATTCACAGCTTTCACCTCTTTGAGGCGAATCCCTGTGCCTTGTCCCAATTCCACAGTAAGGAACACTGATTCTTGGGGCTTTGGGGCTTCTCGATGTGTAATCAGAATACAAGGCCTCAGTTAGTCTGGGGGGTTTCAGGCTTTATAGAAGAGCATCAAAACTATGATATATCTGCCTGAGTGAACCATAGATTCTCCTGGATCCCTAGTTCTGGCTTCCTTCCCCCCTCACATGTGCTCCATCCTTTGTAACTGTTTAAAAGCAGCTGTAGCACTTTTGGAGACACTTCAAGCTCTAGTAATGTGCGACTTCCCAATAAGTTTGTCAGAAAGATTGCACTTCGTTTAATGGCTACATACATGCAGATTGCTGTCAAGTTTTGTTTTGGGCCTGTGCACCTTTACTTTAGATATAAAGCTACAAATGTGTTTGGGTAGTTTTTGAGGTATGGGCTGGTTTTATAGTACCTCCCTACTGCTTGGTAATTAGCCCCTTTGTAGCCCCTTTAGTATCCTAGGCTTCTTTCTGAAAGATCATTTACTTGTAAAAAGTATTGTCTTACTGTGTGTAAAACAGCTGCTCAGAGCTTTAGGATCCTCCTGTATTAAGTGGCCATCCAGCACCACTTACATGCCATTCACACTGAGGTGCTGAATGGGGCATCACTTAAATCCACTTGTGGACCGTGTTGTTAGTGCTTCCAAATGCATCCTTTAGTACTAGAGTAGTCTAACTATATAGAATTTTACTGCTAAATGATAGGAAGGAAGGAGGACATTCTAGGCATTGGCTGACCAGAGAGATGAGGGCCATGCTTTAGAATTTGTCAGCTATGTAACCTTCAAAGTCTCCTCAGAATGTTCCTCAACTGAAAGCATTCAGAAATAATGAACTAAAACCAGTTCGCATTTCAAAGCACTGTTTAACTTTAATGTGGCCACCAGAGGGCAGCATGTTACATGAACTGAAAATGCAGAACCTGATCTATTTTGATTTTAAGCAAAGATGAACTTGTAAAATCTGAGTTTGGAAAGTATCAGTGTTTAATTCACAAGTTTGTTCTGTGTTCAGCTTGTAGCAAAGTCCTCAAACACTCATCATGGCAATAGCTTTCTGAGATAGAGAAGTGATATTATTGCAATTTGCAAATGGGGAAAATGAGACTATGTGAGATATTATTTGCCCATTTTGTCACGTCTGTGCTACATGAAAACTGAATGTAGCTTTTGTGACTTGCATTCCAGTGCCTTTAGCGTAATACTGCTTCTACATATAACCTGCATAAGACAGAAGCAGCGGTAGCTTATTCCCTTACTTCCTGAGGTGTTTTTACCAGTAATAGAATTCATTCTTCCTGTTTTTGTCTCAAAGGTAGTTAGCCTATATTGCTTGTTTATTTTGTGTGGTAAAATGGATGTCATAGCTGATTGCATTTTATGTTCAGTGTATTAGGATTAATTTATTTTAAATGCAGTGTCTGCACTGTTTGGTTTCTCTTTTTTTTCTTTTTTCTTTTTTTTCTTTCTTCTTTTCGAGGTAAGCATTGTGAGACGACTTAATTCCTGTGAAGCAATGTGATCTAGGAAACTCCTAATGCAGATTAACTAAAGTAATGTTACGTTAAAGGCAGTGGTATATTGTGACTCAAAAATCCCTACATTTAGTTCACACTTGGCACAGACGTGACATGGTGGGTAGATCACATCTTACAAGACTCACCCCACTTGTAAAGTACAGTAATGCCATTTATCTCAGCAGGCTATTGCTATCGTCACTGTTTGAGAACCTAGCTATAAGATGAACACAATGGAAAAATATGTTAAAAATCACCGATCAACTTGTTTGCAACTTTTTTTTAATGCTGTGGTATAGCTATATTCAGTAGTCTCTTAAATTAAAAAAAGAAAGCACTGCAACTGTAGGAAAATGTCTACATCTGGTATTTAATTCTTGGTTTTAATCTTCCTAAGCATAAAGGCATCAGTGACTTTTGATTTTTCTCAGACATAGTCTAGAATTTGTATACTTGGAAACCTAACATACTACTATTTGCACAGGGCTCTTCCTCTTATGAGTAATGGAGGCACAGTGTAGCAGGGCCTTGTTACCTTTCAGGTGACTTGAGTAGAAAGGCAGGTTGAATATGGTACTGCCTGTCCTGAGGTGGTGAAAGTAACCTGAATGGACTTGAGCTGATTTATTGTAGAGGTGCTTGAGTGTCTTTGCATATTGCTTCAGGATCAGCAGTATTGCCAGAACGTATGGTGCAACCTCAGTAGGCTTGGTAGGCAGCCAGCCTGAGTCCGTGTGGGCCTAGTGGTTGAAGCCTTGTGTTGTGCGGAAGTGGCTAAGCTGCACCTGGATCCAAGTTGGCGTATGAAGTGCTACAGCTGTGTTGTTGCAGTGCTGCACATGGTCTAATAAATCCAAACTGGATTTGAAGGGAAACAGCTTTGTTTCTTTGCATCCATGGCTCAGTTAATCTGCAACTGGATAAACTGCCCATAGATTGAGAGTTTATAGTATACTGCATGTTCCAGGTAAGAGATAGAACATGCAATATATAAAGTGCTTTTTAGAATAAGTCATTTATACTGAGTTCACCTTCTTGTCCTCGCTAATTGGGGCACTAGCATACAATGCCAAAATCTGATATGTATAATGTTCTTAAAGTGACTAGATTGGTGTTTCAGTAAGGTTCCCAGGCATTTATTTTAAGTCCACTTACACTTTGAAACATAAGCTAACTTAAAATAAATGGATGCAAAACACTACAGCTTGGGCATTTTGCCATGCAGAATACCAGTACGTGATGTTTTAATGCTAGTATTTGCACCGCAATCGCTGATGGCAATTTGGTAATCAGATTTTGTCTTCTGGATAACAGAAATGATAGAAATGAGTAAAGTAGACTATTAGATTTCTCACATCCATAGTTTCTTAAGCAATATGCTCAATATTATAGCAGACTAATGTTTGTACTGAACGTTATGGTGCCTGGGTAATAACTATGTTGAAAAGGTGTAATTTAGTGATACCCAAGACACCCTGCGTTTTCCAGTGCATTTTATTTCTGGGGGGACAGATACATTCTTGCAGTGATCTGTTCTTGAATGTAGCATCCAGAAGGTATTTTCTACTCAGTTGTTAGTTTGGAATTTGTATTCTGGTAAAATTCTGATTTTTGTTGGTCTAAAGTAATTCTTATACATCTCATTTAATTTCTATGAAATTAATTCTAAGAGCCTAGGCACACTTAGCCAACACATTCTAGAATTGTTAAAGTGCCAATTGTTAAGTGCTTGCTTACATGAAGTTATCATAACACATTTTTAAGACTTCAAGTTCTGCTTAATGTCCTACTCAAATGGGAGCAAGCAATTATCTTCACAGATTCCAGCTGTGTGARTTTCCAAAGTTTTTGACCTATACCTTTCATTAGTCCCATGTATGAGGCTGCTACAATAATTAGTGTGTAATCAGAAACCGAGATAAGTTTGCATTTTCTTCTTATATTGAAAACTTCAATTTCTGAGGAATGTGAATCAATTCATAATTGGCTGAAAGCCAATTTCTTCTCAACTCTAACGCATGTTTGAAAAACGAACTCACTTCCTAAGTGCCTTGTGAATCTGCAATGATTAATTCTTCTCATTATTTTGCTGCAAATTCTCATGACCCTCTGTGATGATTCGATCACCCACTTGGAGTTTATGCATATTCATATCTTTCCGCTCCTGCCGCAGTCGTTCAAGTCTCCTTCACTGGCTGTGGTGTGTGCTTGGTGCAGTAATTGAGCTGCAGTAGATTGATTACTCTGGGGAGCTGTAAGGCCTTTAAAGGTGAAAACATATCAGTCCTGTTAATTAGGAAACAAAGCTCTGGTGGCAAGTTCAGCAGTCAAATGCTTCCAGTGTAGAAATGAGGAAAGGTATGATTTGTTCCTCTCCGTGAACCCTGTTTACTTTTTTATATTTGAATTAGATCTGTGTGTGCTGTAATAGGCTTGTGCAGAAAAGAGCATATCTTGTATGATTGTATGATGATGGTATTTTAAAACAAAAAGAACTATGTATTTGATATTGATTGTAATCATTAGCAGGTGTCAATCACCTCTTAAATTATACATTATCTTAGGCATTATGTGACCTATAAAGTTCAATGCAAGCTGAAAAATAGGATCATTGACTGTAAACTTTAACCAGAAACATTTATATCATTCATTCTTTCTGACCTGAATGTCTGTCTTTTCTGAAAATCTATCATTTTAATTCAGAGGAAATCATAATAAAACCTGGAATCTCTTCGTTCTCCTATTAAGATGTCTATTGCCTATCATGTACAAGATTAATTAAAGAGAATACGTTCTTAAAATTAGGTGAATATTAAATGATAGCATAAGGTTTCATCCAGCAGACAGCATCCTTACATCATCATTGTAAGTACCCTGTGGTTTTATGTTGCTAAGCACTCTAATCTAGAGTGGCCTATTACAAAGATATTAAGGGTAGGGGAAACCATCTGCCACACAATCTATCCATAAGGGTCAGAAATAAATAATTTAAAAGTAATTTATATATCTTAAACCATTTTTTCCTCAGTAATTACTGGACAACAGATTGTGGAATACAGATGTTATGAAAATGTCACTGTTCTTGTAAACAGCAAGTGATCCATTGCTACTTCAGAGTAGGTTAGAGGATACTGTTGTCATACCTGTTCCTTCTGAGGTCAGGAAGAATAGTCTTACTGAAACAAGTGCACATGAGGTTGAACTCCAGTTAGTGCATCTTACACTGAAGGATATCATATTCACTGGTTGATTTTTCTTCCCCCCCCCCCTCTGTATTTTAGGCATTTATTAACACTGCAAAGGAGATCTATGAGAAAATCCAGGAAGGAGTTTTTGACATTAATAATGAGGTAACTTTCAGTACTTCCAGTACTCTGAACACTTCTTCTTTATGTACAAAATTCCTCTTGCCCAAAATGTTGGAGAGCAAAATACTTGTCCATTCCACTTGGATATAGAATTGTCTGCCATTGTAATAAAAATGGATTAAAATAAGTGACCCTATCCATCCATGAAGCATCACAAAATAATATAAATCCCCAAAAGAGAAGAAAATCCACTTTCATCCACTTCTCCATATGGTGTCATCTGTTTCAAAGATAATTTTCCGCTATGTAAATGGGGGACCATGTTGATATGCCAGATGCACTCCATGAGCTGTCCAGTGTAGGGGAGGGATTGCTTTGAGAGTTACATAAAAGACTTTTGAAATGTTGCTGGTTTGGGTGGCTGGATTCGGTAGGGAATAAAAGATTAGCCATTTTGCCTATGAACATTACTGAAATTACAGATTATCATGCCCTGTCTCTTTGGGTTATTTGGGGAGGGGGGAGGGGAAATGGGGAGAAGCAGGGGCTGCTTCTATAATGAAAGAGTCTAACCAAAGACCAATAATTTCTCTCTTGAATTTTAAAATGATTGTCCTGTTGAAAGTCTTGAGTAGTTAGGAGATGCATTCCTGGCCATAGAAAAAAGCAGTTTCATATTCAGTGGTAGCAGATGGAAATATTTGGTAGGTTCATGGAAGTTCCCAGTTTGTTAATACCTGCATCAAAAAGCAATGCCACATAAATAGATTTAAATTTTAGTGTGAAGTGGCCAGTTACTTCTGGTGCACAATTTTTTACCCCTGTGTGTCCCTGAGTATCACTACTGAGGTGCTTAGTAAAACCGCATGTGGAAGTCTGCACTGCCACTCTCTGTTCTGTATCTGTTCTGTGAACAGGAGTATCCTCTGTCTGGGACTGTCAGTCTGATGCTTCTCTTGTGTGTGGTAGTCCTAACAGAGTTGCTCAGAGAGGGAACAGTAGCAAGGAAATTGACAGGACTGTATTAAATAGCATCACCTCTCTGCTTACTATATCTCAACAAAAAAACTTTAAGCTAATGAAAATATTGCTATTATGGGTAAAAGACTTTAGAGAGGAAATAATGAGAAATTACAGTAGTATGAGCAGTGTTTGCAGTAGGAAATGTGTAGCTAAATATGGCTTCATTAGTAATCATGCAAAGACACTAATCCTGACTGAAAAAACTATGTATGCATATAGCACTTTGGTGAAACACTATTTTAATTTGGTTTAGTGGTGAAAAACTTAGAAAAACCCTTAAAGACAATTTTAAAGTTGAAGAAAATGCACTCAGTAATGCAATATAAATTAGACAGTAATCAGAGTGTCTGAAAAGGCGTGCTCATTGTATCTGTCRAGTTTCATATAGGAGCTGACTGCTTTACTGTGCCTTATGGAGCTTTGATTGCAATATGCTGTCAAGAGCCAACAGTCCATGCTAGTTATTTGGCTTTATGCCAAGTCTGGCTCCTTGATTCTTCAAGAAGTTGCTACCAGCCCAGAGGGGGCAAAACCAATGAGCCATAGGGCATGCTTTTTATTAAAGAGGAGTCAAAGAGCGAAAAGAAACCACATCAGCTGCTGTCAATACTGAGCTAGTGCCAGAAACCCCAAGGCTACTACTGTTGCAGAACAACTGCCAAGCACTATAAATCTGAGATTTACTGTGACGCAAAGTTTCCTTAAGAGCTTAATTTCTGAAGCTACTGTATTACTTTTCTCAAAGTGCTGTATTTTTAGGTAAAATCCACTTGAGGGAGTGAGGGTTAAGATATAAGTGTGATTTTGATGAATGAAAGAGCTACGCTGTGTGTGGGTTCTTGGCAGGTAGCCATGTCTTTTGGGATCATAGAAATTATTGATGACACAGAGCACTCGTATGCCCTTAGCCTGTACAGCTGATTCAACACAGAAAGAAATGCTGTCTAGAGAGGAAAAGTTTTATACTGAACTAATGGAGGTTTTGGTAGGAGGGGAGGGTTATATGTTCCTAGAAAATGTAATGTATTTTTAAAGCCTAATATAAAGTAGTATTCAAATACTGTTCTTGCTCTGTGTTTTCATGCTAGGAGTTTAAGGTGCAGAATTTAACATGGAGAGAAATTTAAATGAGAAGGAAAGCATCTTTCTTTTAAATCATATTTCATTGCCAAGAAAGTGTTGCTTTAAAAAAAAATTTAAAAAAGAAAAGTTTTGCTACATTTATTGCTGTGAAAGGATAACTTGGTATATGACCTTCTGAGGAAAAAAATAAAAAGGTTTTCATGTATATTAGTGTTCTAAAATAATTATACTGTGTCTTAAACTTTATTCCAGGCAAATGGCATAAAAATTGGCCCTCAACATGCTGCAACTAATGCAACACTTGCAGGCAATCAGGGAGGACAACAAGCTGGTGGAGGCTGCTGTTGAGCCTATTTTTACTTTCCAGCTGCCTGGATGGGGCCTACTAACTTGTTCATTCACCCTCCCCGCCCCCTACCTGCCCCACTCGCCTCCACTTCAATTCAACTGAGACATGAAACTTGTAAGTTGGTTTCCTGTTGCAGAAGAAGACTTTATCCTTCAAATTCTTGTATAACTTTGAATAAATGGTTAATGTTCACTTAAAGACAGATTTTGGAGATTGTATTCATATCTATTTACATTTGATTTCTAGGTCAATTGATGTGATTATTTTTGTTAAATGTTGTCTTGTGCCCTTGACTACGAACTGAATTGTATTCAACACTACAAAGTCATCTGAGTATTTTAATCAGTTTGTGTAGTTAGGTTTCCCAGCTCCTGTGGTTACCTAATGTTTAATATTGTAGAGCTGTCCTCAAGTTTTTGTCAATTTTCAAGGCTATGAAGAGAAGCAGAAGGACTCTTTTAATTCTGTATTTATCACTTTCTGTATATATAGTTTAATAACCTGCTTGGGTGTACTTGCCAAGCTAGAATTCTTTAATGCATTTGCATAAATTCTATACTACTTAGAGCTTGAAAACTACAGAAGCATTATTAGAAATTGCTTGGATGCTAAATTTTAAACCTTTTTGACATTATTAGCATGTTCATCCTCCCCTGTCATTATCCTGAAGTCCAAGAAAATGCTTAATGTATATTACTAGAGGCTACATACATGCTATCTATTTTAATGCCAAATGTTTGCTGTTTGTCCACAATTTCCACAGCACCTCTTCAGAAATGGATTAGCTGTTTGCCTTAATGAATACTAGAAGTAAAAACAGAGTATGAATGAAAAACACAGGAGGAGTTGATAAACTTAAAATGGCACATTATTAAAACTTTAATGTTCTTTTCTTGTTTACCACTTGATTTCTAGGTATATTTTTCATGCAAGGGCAGTTTTTCAACCTAATTGTACAGTGTTTGTGTAAAGTTTTCTTTTAGTGACAACTTGTAATCCTAAATATATGGTAAGCATCTTGTCTATTGTGAAGAGGGTGTGAAAATAAAATCTGCCAGTTTGAAAATCTTGATGAAAATCAAAACTAGAAATGCTTTGGTACTTATTTGGGGGGGGGGGGGACAGGGAGGGGTTGTTCTGCCTCAAATGAAATGGTTGCAACCGTACAAAACAAAATCCTGTGTTCAAGTGTTTATTTGTTAAAGTACAGAATACTCATGTCACTTTTCCTACAAATGAGGAAACAAACGAGTTTTCACCTCTTCATTTTTATATAAATCGCAGATAAAAGGGTAACACTAATGCAAGGCCATGCTTCGTGTATCTCTAAAGTGGGGGGAAAAAAATGACTGCAAAACTTGTGTCTTGTTGGACCAATACTGGCTGCAACACAACGCTGGGGGACATGGGTCCTCATGTCATCCATTCTTATTGTCAAAACTTTAACATTGAAAGTGAATAAACTTCAGTCTGACAAGTGTAACACAGCAATGGTTCTGAGATTAAATAAAAGATAAAAAATGTGTGGAACCTTCTGTTTGTATGTGGGCGAAGGGTCAACCAATAGGGGTTTATGCCCTTGCTTGCTTACTGTGAATCTTTCTTACCCATGCAGGAGCACTGGAAGCAATGCAGTGTAATTGTTTTAAACTATTTAAGTTTTTGAGAGGGCACTCTATTGAAAATTCTTTCAACTGCTAACCGTTTAATATTTGCATTTATAAAACAAAAACACTTTTATTGCTTCCGCTGAAGTTCAAAGACTGTGTTGCATGACGATAAAACCCTGGGAATAAATTGTGTTGATGCTGAGGCAAAACTGCCTCGTAGTAACAAGGCGCTTACGTGAAAGAAAGAAAGAACAAACGAGTACTTGCTTCCCTGCTTGAATTACTGCTTGAAGATTTTTGGAACTGGCAATGTAGCGGAGCTCAGTCACTTGAGACGAGATGGGAGAAAGTATGCTCTTCTGTAGCAGCCTCAGCAGCATTAGAAATGTGAGTAAATTTCTCTTGGCCATAAAAATTGCCACTGTTAGGTGAGCAGAGATGGGGAATTTATACCCTAATTCTGAGAAAAAGAATAATGCATGCTGTTTTAAGGGATGATGGTTTACCAAGCTGGKATACTAGACTAAAGCTTCTGACAGCCACTCATTTTCTGAAAGCATGGGACACAATGGGAGGCATCGAAATGACCAGAGATCTAGTACCCTTATAGCAAGGAGTCACCTGCTCGCTTGCTTTTTTTTTNNGGGGGGGGGAATACAATGATAATTAGTTGTGTGCATTTTGGTTTTGCTCCTGCTAGTAGGTTCTGGCTTATGTGCCAGTCTTATACTGTACATTGTATGAAGAAGCTGGTACTTTCAAAGAGGAGCTAGAACAAAACTGAAGTTTTCTCGTATTCTGGCTTGCTTTTGTCACAAGCTTTGTGCGAACCTAATCTTTTTGTCACCTAATAGAAATATGTGTATTTTTGTGGGTTTTGAGAAGCCATTGATCCTATCTTGTGCTATTAGGATTTAAATATTATAATGCACAGAACCTAGTAACAAGGTCTAATTTTACAGTATGTGCTTTACAAGGCTTTTCTGTTACAGATTTCAGTTTGACTTGTATATGAGTGACTGATAACTTATGTAGTTTCCATATTGCATTCCAGTTGCTTTTGATGGCATTTTTGTAACCAAAGAATTAAAATGTCATTGTTTTACAGCAACTTGTACCGCTGTTAATGTAATGCAAAACTACTATCAATACTGAAAAATCATATCATGGTGCAGTTTTCCAGTACTCCCAACTTACTGTATGGTATAAACCACAGTTAACTTATGAAAGAATAAATTTTGAATGACAGATCCTCTAAGCATGACTTAAGACTTGTCTCTCTTATTTCTACTTAAAATGAGAAGCTCCAGGAATTTCGGCAGTCACTTAGAAAAGATTAAAGTTCCTTAGGTCTTATACCTGTATGTTTTTGTTGGCTTCAGTCATTCTGATTTATTCTTGTGCAAGATCAAACTCAGAACTGACTTAAGGTAAATAACTGCCAAAACATTTACAGATAAGTTAAAATAATGAGAGACATTTTCAATTCCCCAGTAGGCAGAGCTCCGTTCCTTGCTTCAGAGATTTTTCCTATTACATTATACTTCTTATGATACTTAGTTCATTGTTTTGTTGACAAGTTGAAGAGCCTTCAACCATATTATTTATATATTTGAGGGTTTTCAGGAGGGCACAGATTAGTTTTAGGCTAAATGGCATGTCTTTAAGTTGGGAAAATTATTTCTGCCTTAAGAGTTTAACTCTGAGTGTTAGAGCACCAAGTTGATTCTTGGGAAGAAATAAAAACCTCTTATCAGGCTCTAAGCTATAGTTAAACTGAATTTGAGTGAAAATATTCAAAAAAGACTTTTTTTTTGCATTAGAGCATCTGTGCTTTTCACAAAGTTTTCATTGATAAGGTATTGCTTTTGCAAATCCTGAAGCCTGAGATGGTGATTTTGTCATTACTGATTCTTACAACTTTTCTTCATAGGTTTTTTCTCCTAAATCAAGTCTCTCTCATATATTTTCTTTTTCTCTGGTCTGTTCTGGTATTCTCTCACTCAGATTGGAATCCAATCAGCAAAGTGCTATTCTCCATCTTTACTGCTCCACATCAATTGCACCTACACTTAAGGGAATTTGCCCAATACAGAGAGTATCATGTGGGGAAGGAGGAATGAACTATGTTGGTTTATGATTAAAATCATGGGGAAAGTATTGCATAGGCTCTGTTTCCATATTACATGTGCACTGTTTTGCTTGTGTGTGTGGATATAATCTTTCTATTCTTCTTCCACTACTGAATGGGAAGAGATTAGGGAGAAAGACTACCCACAAGTCTCAGATATCTTGATCAGTTTTTTTGGTGACATGGTGCTGAAGATTAGTATATTCTTAAAGTTCCTCCCCCTAGTATCTTCTGTTCTTTCTGCTATGTTACTACAGTGTAACTTTAACAGTGTATAGCAGTGATTTATTTTACCATGGCACTGAAATTTCCATTTGTAAATAATCCAGGCTGCTGCTGTATAAGTAGCTGATGAAATGTCTTTACTGGGTCTGCTGTGTATGAAAGAAACCACAACATTAGGCAATAAAAACTACTAACAGAATGTTACAAAACCAAGACCATGACAAAAAAGCAGCGTGTTGTGGATCTATCATTTTTATTCTTGGGACAGATTTTATTATTTTTGGAACTATTACAAGACCTATATTAAATATTGTGGATGATAAGAGGAAACAGACTCTTGGCAAACATGGAAAACCAATTACAGCATATTACCCTATTCCCCTTCCAATAAAGGAGGGGCTAAGCTAAGAGTTTATTCTTTGCTTAGCAGCTGGGGGAAAAAAAAAAGAAGTTCCTGCATTAGGATTGCCTTGAGGAAAGTGGCTGTTACTGTAGCAGTCCTATTGCAGGCAGTCCAAGCTGGAAAGGGCAAAACCAGCACATGCAGCAATTGCTTTTATCTCAGTCTAAAGAGGTATACTGTTGTTAAGGGAGCTCTTGATTAAAAGAAATCACTATTCTATGTTATCAGGTATAGTGCTCACTTTAAAAAATCATGTGTTTGGTTGCAACCTGCAATACTGCAAGTCACCCTATAATGGTGATGAGAATTTCTGAAAATTTGTTTTGACAAATAAAATCAAACATGTATCTGATATTCAGGCATGTGATTTGACAGCTACATCAGATGGCTCTACATGACCTAGAGGTGAAATAAGGTGTAGTGAAAAATAAGCTGAAAGTTTATTTAGAGGCTAGTCTACTACAATGTATGTACATCCATTTGAACTCCTGTCCCAAATTACAGCTCTTGTAAAATTGTCCATGACCATGTGAATGTAAATGAATCATTGCATCAACATATATTGTGTCTTGTGTGTTTTTTTCCCCAGAAAACAGTTACGATTTTCAAATACCTTTTTTAAAGTCACAGATTTAAACATGTATATTGGGCAGAATCTTCTTGATGGGTGGGACTACAGTATATTTGATACAAATTAGCAGGATCTCATTGGCCTTCCTCACTTAAGAGAAGTCCGGAACAATTTATAAAATTAAGTAAAAATTATTTACTTTTCCTAGACTTGGACATACAATACTGGGAGGCAAGAAAATCTCTTGAGTATAGCTCAAAAGAGATGGAGGCATTTGTAACAATTGATAATTTGGGGCTAACATAGTCCAAATTAAATAGTTGAGGAAACAGTAGGTTTTCTGATCATGACCTGTGAAGAGAAAATGCTTTCAGATGCAGGAAATCTGTTTGAATTTATGCGACTTACTAGACAGTTAATTACCAAGTGCATTCAGGAAGACAAAACCATGTAGAGTGGCTTGCCCTTTCCCATTAAGAAGATGCAGGGAAAGAAAGAGAGGCTTTTAGCTTAAAAAATATTACCCAAGCAGCTGAACAGTGCCACCTATGCCTCAGAAAGTGTTGCTGCCAGATCACGTTAGCGCATTTCTTTGATGCTACTTTCAAATTTAGAAACTAGTGCGAGATGTATGTTGATAATACTGCCTAGAGTTGAGGCAGCTTCCAGATTTTGAAGACATGGAAGCACGGTTTAAGGATCTGAACAGAAACAGGGGGGGAGGACACAGGGCAAATTAACTCAAAAAAATTTGTGAATTTGCACATTGTTATGTACAGATAGAGCAGTTTTGCATGTATTTGTCAGCAAAACCATTTTTCCCTGTCTTTTCTATCTTGTTTTAATTTGTGAGGATGAATGAAGCTCACTCATGGATTGCTAGTTAGGTTCATGTTAAAAGTACTTAAAACTAACAGATTATCAAAACAAAAACGAATTTGTGTTTCTGATGTGGAATATGTCCTTGACAGTTAACCTAGCCACTTCTAAACTATACACAGTCAACTGTTCTTAAAAAGAAAGAAAAAAAAAAAAAGTGGTCACTAAGGTCTCTGAGCCGTCCATGGCATACAAAAACCCAGCTGATGGGTTGTGCCGATTTGCTTTGCCTCATGTTCAACTCCAATCCCACAAGTAAAACACTACTGCACAGGAAGTAAAACATGGTATCTTCTACAGCATTGCTGTGAAGTCGAATGATGGAAGCATGTGAGGTAAAGTATATCCCATATGTAATCCTGTCTTTCTGTAAAGCCACGCAACTTCAGAAAGACTGACATCTATAACACTGGAGAAAATGTAGTTTATACAATTACGTCACAATACTGGCCTGCAGAATTAACCACCATAAAATAATACTTTGACATTTTCTCTGCATTCCTATCCAGGTCTGAATCTATTTTCTTTCTAAGTTTTCAAAACTCCATGTATTTTCTTGTGTTTCTTTATACCTTCTGTACCTCTCTTTTCTTCCTTGCTACTTTTTCCACCCTTTCCTTTTCTTTCCCAGTTGGATTTTGGGGGTGCATGTCTATTTAGGAGGAATGATTCAAGAAAAGTAGCAGCATATTTACACCTCCCTGTTCTTATGAAAGACCTTTATTCACTGTCCTTAGAAAGGGTTTTTTTGGTTTACTTTGTGGACAGGATCCCATTTTTCTCCCTGTGATGAAAAGGAGAAATGATGCTGGGGGAGGGGGGAGTAGGGAGGGGAGCAGAGACAACTCACAGCCAAAGTAGTATCATTTTTTACAGATTGGAGAAAGTTTTGTTCTGCAAAAGGGTGTCAATGGGATCTACCTGTCCTAATTAGCTGACCTTACTCAAAAGCTGTATTTACTGCACTATTTCAGTCACACTGAAAATAACTTCATAGTTTGACTACTTCAGAAAAAGTGATGTTTGCTTATGACAATGTTGCTATATAAGTGGGTATATGTAGACGGTCATAAATCCACCTATAAGACATGCAAGGAAATTCACTGAGCTGTGCCTGAAGTAGATATGCTGCAAAGGGTTGAATAAACATACCTGGTGATGTGAGCCCTGGGCACAGAGCACTAAGCAGTTTGCAAGGCTGAAGGTTTGCCTTACTTACAGGTCCTCAGGAAGGCCACCAAATCCTCTCTCCCAAGAGCAAAACGTCAATGCTTTGATTATTCTAGCTCACCTAGGTCTTTTGCTAGCAGTACAAGGCTTCTGTACAAACTTGCAACAAAAATGCAGTTCCTTATTAACAATTTTTTGGCCAAGCACCATGCTAGCAGTGTTTTGGGTTTTTTCCCCCCCCTTTGGSTTTTATTTTGAAGGTGAACATAACTTCATTCTGTCCTGCTGGCTTTCCAGTCTAATTGGATTAGTATGCAAGATGCAAAGCAGCTTTTCCTCCCTGTCAGCTGAAGTCTGAAGTTGCTCTCGGTTGCTGTTGCTCACAGAAGTGTGAAGAGGATCGTTTCAGTGTCGCAGCAGAGGAAACGCTGATACCGAAGCAAGCGCTGTATGAATCGGAGAACAAACCCGCTCGCTGCCGGGCAAGGTGACACCGCTCGGCGGTTACCCGGGCGCCGGGAGCCGCCTGCCGGAGCCGCCCCGCCGTCCCGCGCCGCTGGGCCCGGTGCGGCCGCA